>NC_091982.1:103738833-103783911 GCF_044704955.1 Pristiophorus japonicus
GTCCCCAGCACCAGATTTACAGGTAGGTGGCGTTGGGTCGGGTCGGGTCTGGGGTCCGGAGCGCGGGTCGGGGTCGGGGTCGGGGGGGGGGGGGGCGGAGGGAGGTCGGGTCGGGAGCACAGGTCGGGTCGGTGGGGGGAGGAGGGAGGTCGGGTTGGCGGGTTGGTTCGGGTGGGGGGGGAGGAGGAGAGAGGGAGCGCGGGGGGGGGTGGGCAGAGGGAGGTGGCGGGAGGTCAGGTTGAGTTGGGTCCAGTCCGGGTGGGGGGTCGGGAGCGCGGGTCGGTTCGGGGGGGGGGGGGGGGGGAAATCGGGTCCGGGGTCGTGGGGGGGGGGGAGGAGGAGAGCGCGAGTGAGTCGGGTCGGGAGGAAGCAGGAGCTGGGCATGGGTGCCAGCCTTATGCACGCAGCCCCAGTGAGGCCATTCGGCCAGGGCTAGGGGCTGCGTGCTTTGGGCCCCTCCCACAGTTTTGGGCACCTGGAGCTACTGCACATGCGCGGCCACTGTAGCGCACATGTGCAGAGGTCCCGGCACTGTTTTCAGCGCAGGGACCTAGCTCCGCCCCCTACAGCTCGTGCTGCGTCGCGCCCGACTCCAGAGGACCAGCAGGGAGCCGGAGAACCTGTAAGTTTTTTTTAGGCGCAATTTGTGGGGTGAAAAACGAGCGTCCAGGTCGGGGCTGCGCCGTTCTAGGCGCGGCCCGGAACTTGGGCCCATAGTTACTGGAAACTCAGCAATGTGTGCACTTTAAATCATTTCACTTCAGAAAAAGAACAAGTGACAGCTACAGGTATAATACCAATTATTCCACAGCTATCTACCTAAACAGTAGACACATTAAGTGACAAAGCCATGTGTATGTCATGCTGTTGGATCTCTAGCTACAGATTACAATTCCAAAAACTGCATCTCATCTATTCCATCGTCCCTAGCTGAAGATCAATTTGCTTTTATGACCCAACTGTTTATTTGAATGCATTTTTAAGCTTATAAATGATTCGTTTTAACTCTTATATTTACCCTTCAGATTATTCACATACGCAGCTACTTGGTAAAAACTGTAATATCCCCAATTGCTTAATTACAAAATCTTGAACAGTTAGCTTTGTGCCATCATCTACAAACTTCAAATTTTGAGAATACCCAACAAAATGTATACAATTACTTAAAATTCAGCCACTTGTATCAGGATCTTAAATGAAAAACATAACACAAACTATTGATAACTTTATTCTAAAACCTGAATTTATAATCAGGCAACATATAATGAAAGTATTAACAAACAAAAATCCAGATTGGCCTGAAATAGTGTATAATGGCACTTCGTCAGTTTCAAAATAAAAAGTAAATTGAAAATTCATACCATGAGCTTCCAACTCTGATTCATCCACCGTTTCCCATTTTGAAGGAGCAATCTTTAACAGTGGTTCCTCCTTTTTAATCACGACCATTTCTTCCACTAAGAAATAAAATAAAATATATATATTTTTTTTAAAACTCCAACAAATAGATCAACCTTGATTTTAAACTGCAGGGTTTTAAGTGCAATTCTGGTAAGAGGCTGCCATGATGTGAATTCCCATTTTGTTTTTCTCTCTGCACCTTGTATTCCTGCTGGCACTTGCTTGATAGCCTATTATCTGGCCATTATCTCATTGCTGTTTGTGTGGACCTTGCTGTGAATATATTTGCTGCTGCATTTCCTGTATTACAACAATGACTACACTTCAAACATACATCATTGGCTATAAAGTGCTTTGGGACGTCCAGAGGTTGTGAAATGCACAACATAAATACAAGTTATTGCTTTTGGGAAGGCCAGCTGCCAGAGATTAAGTCATTTTCAAATGAGAATATACATTTGTCTCCATTCTGGATAGAATATGGGCTGGAATAATAAGGTGGGCCTCACAGGATTGAGACTCCAAATATGACAAAACTGCCCCTTTCTGAAGCTGCTCTATAATAGAGGACAGAAAATGTCCCTGAATTGTGAATCCACATTAAGAAAATGCACGTTTAGTTTCTATTTGAACCCGGGTAAGTATGAGAGCAATTGCAAAAGAACATAAGAAATAGGAGGAGTAGGCCATTCGAGCGAGCTCCGCCATTCAATAAGATCATGGCCGATTGACCTCTTGGTTCCATTAATATCCAAAAAAAATCTATTGATCTCCGTCTTGAATATACTCAACAACTGAGCATCCACAGCTCTCTGGGGTAGAGAATTCCAAGGATTCACATCCCTTTGAGTGAAGACATTTTTCCTCAAATCAATCCCAAATGGTCTACCCCTTATTCTGAGACTGTGAGCCCTAGTTTTAGACTCCCAAGCCAGGGGCAATATCCTCCCACCATCTACCCTGTCAAGCCCCTGAAGAATTTTATACGTTTCAATGAGATCAGCACTCATTCTTCTAAACTCTCGGGAATATAGGGCTAGTCTACTCTTTCTCTCCTCATAGAACAATCCCCCCATCCCAGCAATCAATCTGGTGAACCTTCGTTGCACTCCCTTAATGGCAAGTATAACCTTTCTTAGGTAAGGAAACCAAAACTGTACAAAGCACTCTAGGTGTGGTCTCACCAGGGTCCTATATAATTGCAATAAGACTTCTTTACTCTTCTACTCCAATCCTTTTGTAATAAAGGCTAACATACCGCTTGCTGTACCTGCAGGTTAACTTTCAGTGATTCGTGTACAAGGATATCCAGGTCTCTCTGGATACCATTTCCCAATCTCTCACCATTTAAAAAATATTCTACGTTTGTTTTTCCTACCAAACTTCACCTTTCTCCACATTATATTCCATCTGCCATGTTCTTGCCCACTCACTCAACCTGTCTATATCTTTGTAGCCTCTGCATCCTCCTCACAATTTACTTTCCTACCTAGCTTTGTATCGCCAGCAAACTTGGATACATTACACTCTGACTCCTCATCTAAGTCACTGATATAGATTGTGAATAGCTGAGGCCCAAGCACTGATCCTTGCGGTACCCCTGCCAAGTGGAAAATGAGCCATTTATCCCTACTCTGTTTTCTATCTGTTAAACAATCCATGCTAATATATTACCCCCAATTCCATAAGCCCTAATTTTGTGCAATAACTTCTTGCATGGCACATTATCGAATGCTTTTTTAAAATCCAACTACACTGCATCCACTGGTTCCCCCTTATCCACCCTGCTAGTTACAACATCAAAAAACTCTAACCGATTTGTAAAACACTATTTCCCTTTCATAAATCAGTGTTGACTCTGCTTAATTGTATTATGATTTCTAAGTGCCCTGTTATCACGTCCCTAATAATAGATTCTAGCATTTCCCTACTACTGATGTCAGGCTAACTAGTCTATAGTTCCCTGTTTTCGCTCTCCGTCCTGTTTTTTTTCTTAAAAGGTAAACTGTTGAGTTAAAAAAAAATCAAATTACGTTTTTCACACCACATCACGTGGTAAACCCTGAGGCTTCAGTAATAATACATCTTAAAAGCATTCCTTCATTAAAGCACAGCACTAAAACAAGCTGACACAATGGCTACAGGTGGTGTTTCATTCACATGTGCCACACATTAACTTATGGATTTAATAGATAATGGATCACTGTAGTCAAAAATAAATGCTTTGATCTGACATTCAAATGATTATAACATTGGGTAAAAATTACCAGCTCCAAAAATAAATCTGCAAGTGCCCACAGTGCTCTTACCACTCAGTCAATATTGTTAATGTGCTTACTTGGCATGCCATCAAGGTCATCCTCAACTGATTTCAAAGGAATCCCATCAATATCATCTAAAGGCGCTCCATCTAGTGGGATTCCATCAATTGGCAATCCATCGACATCATCTAATGGAGCAATGTGGTCACTATCAATTGGTGCACCATCCACATCGTCATGCACCTGAATAAAAACATTATAGGATTGCAAATTTAACAATGAAAATGTAACACCGATAGCAAATATAACAAAGAAAATGTAACACCGATAAACATCACGTGAATATCCCATGTGGTGTTTACACGAAGTCAGAGGATGCACCATTTTAGAAGAACTAGAGAGATGGTGGAAGCAGTTAATATTGATTCAGTCAAATGCAAATTAGATTTCGTTCATAAAATAACATTTTGGGATACAATATTCGAGTAATTTGAGACATGACATGTTGCAAGTGCAGTATGCTTGGAAGGAACAGGTGACTTTCGACCTATGGTTCTCAAAGCTTTCCACCACTGGGGGTGGGGTTTCCTTGTGTCATGTCTGGGTCTGTTGTAGACTAATTGATAGAGATTGATTGCCACTGATTTATGCAAGTGATTAAGTGAAATTGTGCTTTTATTTACGTAACTGTACTACATTCATAGATATTCTAATCAGTGGCTTTGACTATTACAGATGTATTTATTTCCTCAGTTTTATATATTACCTTTGTTTAAAAGTTCAGGATTAGTATGTTGGCAGCAGAGAATATGTTCCTGATTGGTTAATGTGCACAAGCACTTAGTGGGATCATGTGGTTTGGCAGTGTTGGGAGAATGGTTACAGGTTCTGGGAACTGTGGGAGGAGGGCAGTGGGAGCAGTAGAGAAGTGTTGAGAACTGAGGGGCCCTGGGGTCTAGGAATATGGAAGTAGTGGTGGAGTGCTAGTGTGGCGGCAGGAGGTTAATTTTGGCATGGAATTTTGGTGGCAGCAGGATGTAGGAACATTGGGAAGGGATTGCTGGATGTGGCAGTACTTGGTGGGTAATCAGACAGGGTGGAACAGTGGAATTGGAATTGCAGGGTTTGGCAATAATGAGAGTGGTGTGTTGGGGATCTAGGGGTAATGGGAGATGGATGGTGGGGTTTAGGATTAGTGGATGGGGTGCTAGTTTCTGAGAGCATTAGATATTGGCCTAGTGGGGTATGCTGTGGTCTGGGACTACTGTTGGGATGGCAGGGTTATGAATGGTTACATTGTGCTGAAGTAATGCAGAGGAAGGGTGTGAAGTTGTGATGATTTCATACGTGGCAATTCAAGATGTGACAGATGCATGTCAGACACAAGGCACTATTTGGAATCATAGATTAGGTACAACACAGGAGGTGGCCATTCAACTCATCGAGTCTGCAGCGGCTCTTTCCAAGAGCAATCCTGTTAGTTCCACTCCCACACTCTCTCCTAATATCCCTGCAATTTATTCTCCTTCAAGTATTTATCCAATTCCCTTTTGAAGGCTACGATTGATTCTATCCACCACCCTATCAGGCACAGCATTCCAAACCCAAACCACTCGTTGTGTAAAAAAGTTTTTCCTCATGTCCCCTCTGTTCTTTTGCCAATCACCTTAAATCTGTGCCCTTTCGTCATCAACCTTTCAGCCACTGGAAACAGTTTCTCTTTATTTATTTAATCGAAAACCTTCATGATGTTAAACTCCTCTATCAAATCTCCTCTTAACTTTCCCTGCTCCATGGAGAAGAGTAAATGTTGGTCCCTTAGAAGATGAGAAGGGGGATTTAATAATGGGAAATGTGGAAATGGCTGAGACCTTAAACAATTATTTTGTTTCGGTCTTCACAGTGGAAGACACAAAAACCATGCCAAAAATTGCTGGTCACAGGAATGTGGGAAGGGAGGACCTTGAGACAATCACTATCACAAGGGGGTAGTGCTGGACAGGCTAATGGGACTTAAGGTAGACAAGTCCCCTGGTCCTGATGAAATGCATCCCAAGGTATTAAAAGAAATGGCGGAAGTTATAGCAGATGCATTCGTTATAATCTACCAAAATTTTCTGGACTCTGGGGAGGTACCAGCGGATTAGAAAGCAGCTAATGTAACGCCTCTGTTTAAAAAAGGGGGCAGACAAAAGGCAGGTAACTATAGGCCGGTTAGTTTAACATCTGTAGTGGGGAAAATGCTTGAAGCTATCATTAAGGAAGAAATAGCGGGACATCTAGATAGGAATACTGCAATCAAGCAGACACAACATGGATTCATGAAGGGGAAATCATGTTTAACTAATTTACTGGAATTCTTTGAGGATATAACGAGCATGGTGGATAGAGGTGTACCGATGAATGTGGTGTATTTAGATTTCCAAAAGGCATTCGATAAGGTGCCACACAAAAGCTTACTGCAGAAGGTAAAGGTACGCAGAGTCAGAGGAAATGTATTAGAATGGATAGAGAATTGGCTGGCTAACAGAAAGCAGAGAGTCGGGATAAATGGGTCCTTTTCGGGTTGGAAATCGGTGGTTAGTGGTGTGCCACAGGGATCGGTGCTGGGACCACAACTGTTTACAATATACATAGATGACCTGGAAGAGGGGACAGAGTGTAGTGTAACAAAATTTGCAGATGACACAAAGATTAGTGAGAAAACGGTTTGTGTAGAGGACACAGAGAGGCTGCAAAGAGATTTGGATAGGTTAAGCGAATGGGCTAAGGTTTGGCAGATGGAATACAATGTCGGAAAATGTGAGGTCATCCACCTTGGGAAAAAAAAACAGTAAAAGGGAATATTATTTGAATGGGGAGAAATTACAACATGCTGCGGTGCAGAGGGACCTGGGGGTCCTTGTGCATGAATCCCAAAAAGTTAGTTTGCAGGTGCAGCAGGTAATCAGGAAGGCGAATGGAATGTTGGCCTTCATTGCGAGATGGATGGAGTACAAAAGCAGGGAGGTCCTGCTGCAACTGTACAGGGTATTGGTGAGGCCGCACCTGGAGTACTGCGTGCAGTTTTGGTCACCTTACTTAAGGAAGGATATACTAGCTTTGGAGGGGGTACAGAGACGATTCACTCGGCTGATTCCGGAGATGAGGGGGTTACCTTATGATGATAGATTGAGTAGACTGGGTTTTTACTCGTTGGTGTTCAGAAGGATGAGGGGTGATCTTATAGAAACATTTAAAATAATGAAAGGGATAGACAAGATAGAGGTAGAGAGGTTGTTTCCACTGGTCGGGGAGACTAGAACTAGGGGGCACAGCCTCAAAATACGGGGGAGCCAATTTAAAACTGAGTTGAGAAGGAATTTCTTCTCCCAGAGGGTTGTGAATCTGTGGAATTCTCTGCCCAGGAAGCAGTTGAGGCTAGCTCATTGAATGCATTCAAATCACAGATAGATATAGATTTTCAACCAATAAGGGAATTAAGGGTTATGGGGAGCGGGCGGGTAAGTGGAGCTGAGTCCACGGCCAGATCAGCCATGATCTTGTTGAATGGCGGAGCAGGTTCGAGGGGCTAGATGGCCTACTCCTGTTCCTAATTCTTATGTTCTTATGTAGAACAACCCCAGCTTCTCTAGTCTATCTATGTAACTATATTCCCTCATGTCTACGTTTTCTTGAAGTCTATTACTATCTTCCTCACTGTTCACTATATTTCCATGTTTTGTGTCATCTGCAAATTTTGCAGTCATTAATATACATCAAGAAAAGTAGTGGTCCTAGTACTGACCCCTGGGGAACACCACTGTATATCTTCCTTCAGTCTGAAAAATAACCATTCACCATGACTCTGTTTCTTGTCACTTAGCCAATTTTATATCCATGCTGCCACTGCCCATTTATTCCATAGGCTTCAATTTTGCTGGCAAGCTTATTTTGTGGTACTTTATCAAACGCCTTTTGAAAATCCATATAAATGGATATCAACTGCATTGCCTTCATCAACCCTCTCTGTTACCTTATCAAAAAACTCAATCAAGTTCATGAATCACAATTTGCCTTTAACAAGTCCGTGCTGGCTTTCCTTGATTAATCTGCACTTGTCCAAGTGACTGTTAACTTTGTCCCTGATTATCATTTCTAAAAGCTTCCCTATTACCGAGGTTAATCTGTAGTTGCTGGGTTTATCCTTACACTCTTTTTTTGAACAAGGGTGCAACATTAGTAATTCTCCAGTCCTCTGGCACCACCCCTGTATCCAAGGATTGGAAGATTATGGTCAGTACCTCCACAATTTCCGCCTTAACCTCCCTCAGCATCCTTGGATGCAACCCATCCGGTCCTGGTGACTTATCAACTTTAAGTACAGACAGTCTTTCTAGTACCTCCTCTTTATCAATTTTTAATCTCATCCAGTATCTCCACTACCTCCTCTTTCACTATGACTTTGGCAGCATCTTCTTCCTTGGTGAAGATAGATGTAAAGTACTCAATTTAGTATCTCAGCCATGCCCTCTGCCTCCTTGAGGGTCCCTAATCGACCTCACCCTTCCTCTTAACACCTGTTTATCATTGATATGCCGATAGAAGACTTTTGAATTCCCTTTTATGTTAGCTGCCAATCTATTCACATACTTTCTCTTTGCCCCTCTTATTTTCATTTTCACTACCCCCCTGAACTTTCTGTATTTAGCTTGATTCTCAGTTGTATTCTCAACTGGACATCTGTCATACGCGCTATTTTTCTGCTTCATCTTGCCCTCCATCTCTCTCGTCATCCAGGGAGCTCTGGCTTTTGTTGCACTAAATTCCCCCTAGTGGGAATGTACCTCGAAAGGCAGCCCATTGTTCAATTACAGTTTTACCTGCCATTCTTTGATTCCAGATCGAGCAATGCCTCATTCCTCTGATCAAGAAAGTTCTCCTGAACTCACTTCAAAAATTCTTCCCCCTCACTGCATTATTTCTATCCCAGTCTATGGGCCCAACATTGCCCAACCCCTTTTTTTGGCGTACTGACCTGAAGCGCTGGAAAGAGCGCCAGGAAAAAGGGGCCCCATCCTGGCCGCTCTTCGGAGTCCCTGCGTGGCGTGGAGACTGAAGGGGGAGGCGGAGCAACAGGCCAGCGCAGAAAGCAGGGCCGGCACCTATGTACATGCTCAGTGAGGACTGCGCGCATGTTCCTGCCCTCCCAGTGCGTCCTGTGGGCTGTGAGCAGGACCTGATGTTCGCAGCCCCTATCCCAGGCCGAAGAGACGACCCGATCTCGCCGCACCTATCCCCGGCCGAGTGGCCGGCCTGCCGAGTTCCTGGGCAGGTTGGACTTCGCTTTTATTTTTTATTTAGTGGCTGTGCCCCCCCCCCCCAACCTGGGTAACATCGCAGCCTGCAGCTCATATTTCTCCGGTAGGATTTACTTCATTTTTATTAATATTTTAATTGAGCTTTTCCTTGCAATGTTTGGTGCTTGGTTGTTGAGGTCCTCTCCAGTTCCCTTCCCTCCCCTATCCCTGCCCTAATGTCTGCCGAATGTGTGCTGCTTTTTCTTCACTGCCCACAAGGTTTTTCAGAGCTGGCCACATACGCTGACCTAAGTGGATTTGGAGCAAGTTTTTGCTGGCCAAAGTGGCATAAATGGCCAAAACTGGCGTGTCTGGCAACGTCCCCTTTTGAAAAAAAACCTGACTTACTCTGGAGCAATTTTGGGGGGGAAATGGCATTTTTTAAACTTACGCCAGAAAAAACAACTTACTCCAAAAAAAAATGATGCAAGTCATGGCCAGGATTGGGCCCTGTATTAGGATAATTGAAGTCCCCCATTATTACTACTCTATAGTTCTTGCACACCTCTAATTTTCCTGCAAATTTGCTCCTGTATATCTTTCCTATTAGTTGGTGGCCTATATAATACATCTAGTAGTGTAATGGCACTTCTATAATTTCTTAACTCTAACCAAATTGATTCTGTCCTTGACCCCTCCAGGACATCCTCGCTCTCCAGCACTGTAACATTCTCCTTATCCAATACTGCCACCCCACCTGTCTTCTTTCCTTCCCTATCTTTCTTGAACACCTTATATCCAGGAATATTTAAAACCCAATGCTGCCCTTTTATAAGCCAGGTCTCGGTTATTGCCACACATCACATTCCCACGTGGCTATTTGGGTCTGCAGCTCACCAACCTTATTTACCATGCTTCTTGCGTTTACACACATGCACTGTAAACCTGTCTTGGATCATCTTGTATTCTTAGTCTGACCCCATCTAATACCTTACTATTTCTTACTCTGACCCCACCTAATACCTTACTATTTCTTACTCTCGTGCTATCTGTCTCTCCCGTCCTTTGTGGACTTTGTTTCTCCTTTCTAACGCTACATCCTGGTGCCCAAACACCTGCCAAATTAGTTCAAACCCTCCCCAATAGCACTAGCAACCCCCTCACCACATGGACATTGGTTCCGGCTCTGTTGAGGTGCAACCCGTCCAGCATGTACAGGTCTCACTTCCTCCAGAACTGGTCCCAATGCCCCAGGAATCTGAAGCCCTCCCTCCTGCACCATCTCTTCAGCCATGCATTCATCTGCTCTATCCTCCTATTTCCATATTCACTAGCTCGAGGCACAGGGAGCAATCCAGAGATTACTACCTTTGAAGTCCTGCTTTTTAATCTCTTTCCACCAGCCTGTCTATGCCTTCTTGAAGTCTGTTACTATTTTCCTCACTGATGATACCAGAAATGCGAGGGTATACCCATCAGGAAAGGATAAACAGGCTAGGTCTCCTCACTTGGAAAAAAGACTCGGGTGACCTAATTGAAGTCTTTAAAATTATGAAAGGTTTTGATAGAGTAGATAGAGAGAGAATGTTTCCACTTGTGGGGAAGAGCATAACTAGAGGCCATCAATATAAGATAGTCACCAAGAAATCAAATAGGGAATTCAGAAGAAATGTCTTTACCAAGACAATGGTGAGATTGTGGAACTCGCTACCACAGGGAGTATTTGAGGCTAATGGTATAGATGCATTTAAGGGGAGGCTAGGTAAGTGTATGAGTTAGAAGGGAATAGAGGGTTAGGCTGACAGAGTTAGATGGGGAAAGATGGGAGGAGGCTCGAGTGGAGCATAAACAGAATACAGCAACTGGGGAATTTAAATTCAGTTAATTAAATAAATCTGGAATAAAAAGCTAGTATCACTAATGGTGACCATGAAACTATCGAATTGTTGTAAAAATCCATCTGGTTCACTAATGTCCTTTAGGGAAGGAAATCTGCCGTTCTTACATGATCCGACTCCAAACCCACAATAATGTGGTTGACTCTTAACTGCCCTCTGAAATGGCCTAGCAAGCCATTCAGTTGTACACAACCGCTACAAAAAACGAGAATAAAACTGGACGGACCACTCGGCATCGACCTCGGCACCGGCTTTGGACAAGAAAAGGGTACGCTCAGCCCCAGTCGACCCTGCAAAGTCCTCCTTACTAACATCTGGGGACTTGTGACAAAATTGGGAGAGCTGCCCCACAGACTAGTCATGCAACAGCCTGACATAGCCATACGCAACAGAAGCATACCTTTTGGCCAATGTCCCAGATTCCTCCAGCACCATCCCTGGCTATGTCCTGTTTCACCGGCAGGACAAACCCACCAGAGGTGGCGGCACAGTGATATACAGTCGGGAGGGAGTGGCCCTGGGAGTACTCAACATTGACTCCGGACCCCATGAAGTCTCGTGGCTTCAGGTCAAGCATGGGCAATGAAACCTCCTGCTGATTACCACCTACCGCTCCCCTCCCCCTCAGCTGATGGAACAGGACTCCTCTGTTTTGAACACCACTTGGAAGAAGCACTGAGGGTAGCAAGGGCACAGAATGCACTCTGGGTGGGGGACTTCAATGTCCATCACCAAGAGTGGCTCGGGAGCATCACTACTGATCGAGCTGGCCAAGTCCTGAAGGACATAGATGCCAGACTGGGCCTGCAGCAGGTCATGAGAGAACCAACACGGGGAAAAAACCTATTTGACCTCGTCCTCACCAATGTACCTGTCGCAGATGTATTTGTCCATGACAGCATTGGTAGCAGTGACCACTGCACAGTCCTTGCGGAGACGAAATCCCGTCTTCACACGGCGGACACCGTCCATGTTGTGTGCCACTACCACCGTGCTAATTCAGAATAGATAGATTCAGAACAGATCTAGCAGCTCAAAACTGGGCATCGATGAGGTGTTGTGGGTCATCAGCAGCAGCAGAAGTGTATTCCACCACAATCTGTAACCTCATGGCCTGGCATATCCCTCACTCTACCATTACCATCAAGCCAGGGGACCAACTCTGGAGGAGTGCAGAAGAGCATGCCAAGGAGCAGCACCAGGCCAACCTAAAAACGAGGTGCCAACCTGGGGAAGCTGCACAGGACTACATGCATGCTAAACAGCGGAAGCAACATGCTATAGACAGAGCTAAACGATCCCACAATCAACGGATCAGATCAAAGCTCTGCAGTCCTGCCACATTCAGTCTTGAATGGTGGTGGACAATTTAACAACTAACGGGAGGAGAAGGCTCCATGAACATCCCCATCCTCAATGATGACGGAGCCCAGCACGTGAGTGCAAAAAAGACATGGTTGAAGCGTTTGCAACTTCAGCCAGAAGTGCCCAGTGGATGATCTATATTGGCCTTCTCCTGAGGTCCCCACCATCACAGAAGCTAGTATTCAGCCAATTCGATTCACTCCACGTGACATTAAGAAAGGATAGAGCACACTGGATACAGCAAAGGCTATGGGCCCGGACAACATCCCGGCTGTCGTGTTGAAGACTTGTGCTCTAGAATTAGTGGCACCTCTAGCCAAGCTGTTCAAGTACAGCTACAACACTGGCATCTACCTGACACTCACCTGGAGACAATATTAGTTTAACTGCTGTGCCACAACAATCACCCATCACTGTCTGAAGTTATATCTGAAGAACCACTTGCGACAGTAGTTGACATCTCCAGAACTGAGAATGAAACTTTGAAGAGAAAAGAAAACCTAAAAAAAAATGTAACTCACTGTCTACTAGCATTAAAAAGATAATTTAAGTAATACTAGTACATACTACAGGTCTTTCTGATGCATTGTCATCCAGTTTCATTAGTCCAAGGAATATATTCTGCAGCCTAATGAGGAAAGGCTCTGGATAAACAGCCCAGTCTTCCCATGCTCTAAAACATGTCATTATCTTTTGCTAAACAGAAACAAAATAAAGCACAATCATTATTTTAAATTTGCCATGGGTTCAGTGAAATCAGTTTCTCGTCTCGAACAATATTTTAATCTGAGCATTGCTAAAGTATGCTTGCATGCATGAAGAGTACATGTTACAGATCATCTGTGTAGAAACAAGTACTATATGAAGCATCACATTCCAAAGAGTGCACTGCCCAGACGTACAATTATTGTAGGACAAGTAAACCAACTTAAAGGAAAATTAGAAATACAGCAAAAAAAAAGTTGCTGTTCTTACTAATGAAAACAGACCACAAAATTAAAGCCTATACTGAAAATTAACTGCACCATAAATGTATTAATTGTGACAAATTAAAATCCCACACATAATGAACAATGCAACTGTTTTAAAAAGCAGTGCAGACATGGCAGATGACATAGAGAATTAGTGCATGGTTATTTCACCTCTCAAACCTGGCCGTGAATCCAACCAGGCAATTAAAATCTCCTCTCGGTGCCTCTGCTCGGCTGATCGCTCAGTTAATAAAATCTGCGCCATACAGATCACAAAGTCCCAGGCTTGATTCCCAGTCTGTGCAGTTAGTAGATCACAGCCAGGGTGAAAGTAAGGGATTGTTACAAATGGCCTTGGCACCGCTAGGCTAGGGAGAAGGAAAATGAATCAGGGTTCCTACTCTGGATCTCTCTTCAGTGAGAACTGTTGTCAAGTCCATGTGTTCAGACATGAGGCGAGGGCAGGATCAGGCTCATCTGTGATGCTGCCCACTGTCAAATAACTTGTCAATGCTCATTACTTAGGCTCACGTATAAAAAAAAAAGCCTTGTGGCGAGCTACCAGAGGATAATCGGCACTCATGGAACTGTATGGCAGCTGGAGTCGGCGCTGCCAGGAGAAGCAGGAGTCAGAAAATTGGTAACACAATGGTTAAAAAAAAATCTCTTCTCGCTGTTATCTGTAAGAATCCCAAGTGAAATCAATTTGGGCACTCAAGTTCTAATGGTTCATGAAGCTCCTGTAATTTGGCACTATTCTTGCTCCAAGATACCATAATAGTGGCTGGTGTGGGAACTTGAGAACGGGAATATTTTGCTACGGTTGGGGTTGAGTCAGATTAGAGGAATCTTAATTCTGCACAATGCATGTGCTATGCCTAACCTCTCAATCCCAACAATATATGCCAAGCAGTGGGAAAATATTCTATTCCCCACAACTCAAATCTTTGGTGAGTGCCAAGAGGAGGAAATAAGAATATACACATGTAAGCAGCAGCCAGATCCCAGCATGATAAAAATGAGATACACATAATACAACTATTTGCACTTAGACATTAAATTAATGAATTATAATACATCAAATCAAAACTACTGAGACTTCATGTAAAATAAAAGTCCTATACAGCTTGATAAATGGTCTCAAAGTGACAGGGAAGCCTGGGTGGGAAGGGTACGTTTTGTTTAATGTAGTGCTCTCTTTTTATAGGACAAAATAATCATAACTGAAATTTCTTTTAGTTTTTTTAAGCTAATTTGGAGACTCTCAGTGGAGTTTCCTTCGCTGTTTGGCCACTCCACGATGTCAATTGCAAAGAGCGTCCTTGTAGAAACATAGAAAATAGGTACAGGAGTAGGCCATTCCGCCCTTCGAGCCTGCACCGCCATTCAATGAGTTCATGGTTGAACATGCAACTTCAGTACCCCATTCCTGCTTTCTCACCATACCCCTTGATCCCCCTAGTAGTAAGGACTACATCTAACTCCTTTTTGAATATATTTAGTGAATTGGCTTCAACAACTTTCTGTGGTAGAGAATTCCACAGGTTCACCACTCTCTGGGCGAAGAAGTTTCTCCTCATCTCGGTCCTAAATGGCTTACCCCTTATCCTTAAGACTGTGACCCCTGGTTCTGGACTTCCCCAACATTGGGAACATTCTTCCTGCATCTAACCTGTCTAAACCTGTCAGAATTTTAAACGTTTCTATGAGATCCCCTCTCATTCTTCTGAACTCCAGTGAATACAAGCCCAGTTGATCCAGTCTTTCTTGATATGTCCGTCCCGCCATCCCGGGAATCAGTCTGGTGAACCTTCGCTGCACTCCCTCAATAGCAAGAATGTCCTTCCTCAAGTTAAGAGACCAAAACTGAACACAATACTCCAGGTGTGGCCTCATCAAGGCCCTGTACAACTGTAGTAACACCTCCTTGCCCCTGTACTCAAATCCCCTCGCTATGAAGGCCAACATGCCATTTGCTTTCTTAACCGCCTGCTGTACCTGCATGCCAACCTTCAATGACTGATGTACCATGACACCCAGGTCTCGTTGAACCTCCCCTTTTCCTAACCTCACATTTATCCACATTATACTTTATCTGCCATGCATTTGCCCACTCACCTAACCTATCCAAGTCACTCTGCAGCCTCATAGCATCCTCCTCGCAGCTCACACTGCCACCCAACTTAGTGTCATCTGCAAATTTGGAGATACTACATTTAATCCCCTCGTCTAAATCATTAATGTACAATGTAAACAGCTGGGGCCCCAGCACAGAACCTTGCGGTACCCCACTAGTCACTGCCTGCCATTCTGAAAAGTACCCATTTACTCCTACTCTTTTTGCTTCCTGTCTGACAACCAGTGTTGCGCCATTAGAGGCAACGGGCAGTGCAATTGAAAGTGGTGCGAGGGCTGCTGCTGAGCAGACCTGCCCCAAAATGCGAGCTGCAAGGCTGGCCAACTCCAGAGTAGCAGTCGGGGTAGTCTGAAGTCATGTCGTCGCTGTTTGTAATGGAGCTGGTCCTTGAAATGTAAATCACTGGAGCCACATTGCAAACTGAAGTTTCTTTGTGATGGCAAGAAATTGATTTGTTTTTTAAAAATAGTGACATTTAGACAAAAGTATTGTTTTGTTTTATGAAAAGGGGGCAGTGCTTTCAAGAATGAGAACTGCCCAGTACTTTCCTTCAACTTTAAACTTCTGATTGTTCCAAAATCGTACCTTGAACTGTTCTGCCTGAAGTCTCGCTTGAATCACTTTATGGGCTTCATGCATATCAGTAAATAGCTGAGGGAGTTTAGTTTCAAAACTGTTGAAAGAATAAAATATAAACACTTCAAATTACACAAGCAGTGCCTTTCCAAAAAAAATTTGAAAGATTTACAACAAAATCGGACGGAACTTACTATTTCCTATAATAAGATGCATTGGCAACTTTAGCGCAGGAATTATACAGAATGTCAGACACCAAGTACAGCCTTGCTATCTGCAATGAAAAGTAAATATAAAGCATTCGTGAATGGTGTCAGCTTTCAAAAGCCATCTCTTGCAATATGCTGTTCCTGGGTAACAAGTGCAAATGTCAATGTCAAATCTGAGCACTGTCCTAAATTACTAAACCAATGTATAAAATAATTTACATCATATTAATCTTGCTGAAGACGACTTTCATTGCAGTGTAAAATACAATTAAATTTGATAATATTTCATGTTATACAGTTGATGGAGGACAAAATCTGCACTAAACAATAACCAAATGCTTACATATTTTAACATGTGCACACAGAATATTTCACTTTTTTGAAAGTTTACCTTTTTCTGCAGAGGAGTTTGTAAAATAGACAGTGATTCTGCAATGCAATCCACTATTTCCTCAGCAGCCTCTGCGTTATTCAAACAGAAGACCATAGCATCTCCGATATCGTTTCGATGAGGTGCCAAGCCTCTCAAGATATTCTCCAATTTATCTCTTTGCCTGAAAATGTTATAGTGTGTTAGCTACACATTATAACTTATACTTGAACATGTCTGCATTTGACTAGAAATTTAACCAAAAAATACAAACAATGCTCAAAATTCACCATTCCAAATATATATTTTTTAATGCAGTCACTGCAGTAAATAAATTCCTGGCTTGCCATGGAATCTATAATGACAATGTTTAACTTATGGTATAAGCAGAAGATAAAAGGATTTGTCCTTAAATAACCATAATCTGGTACAAAGGTGTATAAATTGCAATGATCAGGAGGATATTTTACATTTTAGCAAATTCAATTCAATTTACGTATCGACAACCTTTACTATTAAGTAGGATTTAACCTCAGAATTATCTCAGATAGAGCTCTACTATTTTTTGGAATTTCACTGTTAAATTTCAGGTTGCACCCAATAGTTCTCTTCTGCTCAGCGAAAGTGAACACTTGCTCCCTATGGACCAAAGCATGAGAAACATATAGGGCCAGATTTTGCTGAAAAAAACAACACCGTCTGAATGATGCATTCTGCAATAAATATGCAAATCACCCAGCACCTTGTGACATGGATGGGATACCAAGTGAATTGTGAATCGCCACAAGTTGCTGGACGATTTGCACTGCACCGCCGTTAGCTTCATGAAAACGGCATCTTGCGCTTAACCTTCCTGTGATTTTAATGAAGTTGCTGCATTTCCATATTAAGTGCCCAATAAACTCGCCACAGAAAGCCAAGTCTAGTAATTATCAGCACAAGTACCCTTTTACAGGCGTGACAACTGTCAATTAATCATTCCGTCCCAGAAAATAAACAATTATATGTAAAGTCGCATTCCATTAGGTTGTGAATTGTTTTAGGAGGAGATTTTAAAAATGTCAAATTTAATTTTTTAAAAAATTTTATTTTTGGTTTGTCTCTTTCTCGCTCTCTTGTAATCCAATACTTCTTTCTCTTTCTGTATTTGATTTGACATTGAATGCATCCACTCTAATTCACCCTCCTTCTCAGTCTTTCCTCTATTTATTTCTCAATCTTTAAATCTCATTGGTTAAGGAGATACACTGTTGGTCTCATTGTTCACTCAGTTGCCCCGTCGCCCCCGACGCACCATCAGCTCATACTTCCAGCAACTTTATGGGCAAAGTGTTTTCAAATCAAAACATGCAATTGTAAGTCTAACTAACGGGTCACACCACGAGATGCCTCGCTCCAGCAAAATCTGGCCCAAAATATCTGCTAATGTAGCATTATCCAGGGTCAAACTAATACCCGTTACTGAATTTGCTCACTATAAATGGCACCAGCCCTCTCGTGCTTCAGATAATGGAAGAATAATCACTGTGTGACTGAGGTTTATAATCTACGGATCAGTAAGTTAAAGCAAATGAAAAAAGTAGCAAAAGATTAATATAATAAATTACACAAGATTACAATTTTTAACGTACAACTCCGAGTTCACAAAATAATAAAAACCACACTTCACTGACACTCCTAATAACAGTGAACTGGACCAATGTCCATAACATAAAACTTTTATGTTAGGTTCAGTCCATGACTCAGAAGCTTCATTGTCACATTGCCGTACGGTCGAACAGAAATAACTAGAGAGCTGAGATTCCACGTCCTCTACTATCTCTTTGAACTCAGCAAACCAACATATGATAGTTGGATGGGTATCATATGGTGGCCTAGAGGTTATGGTCCTGGAAGGGACAATCAGGTGAGGAGCTCAAATCCCATCATGGCAAATTGTTAAATTGAATTCAATAACCTGGTAATTTGTGGGTGGGTACCAGAAAATAACCACAAAATCTGCTGGATTGTAGCAAAACCCCAACTGGTTCACTAATGTCCTTCAGGGAAAGGAACCCACCATCCCTACCTGGTCTGCCCTACACATGACTATGGTTGACACTTCATGCCCTCTGGGCAACTAAGGATGGGCAATAAATGCTGCCTTGCCAATTCCATGCACAATCCAAGAACAATTATTTTTTTTAAACACACAATTGACCAAGATATAGCAAGTAATAGTTTTCTGGACTTTACAATAGATGCTGGGCACAGATACATTTACACCTGGGTACCAGCAGCTTAACTTTAATTGATTATCAGGACAATTAGAATTTCAAATTCAGTTTGAGGGTGAGAAACTTGGGTCTTAAACAAGTGTCCTGAACTTAAATAAAGGCAATTACAAAGGCATGAAGACAGGGTTGCCTAAAGTGGACTGCGAAAATAAATTAAAGGGTATTACGATAGATAAGCAGTGGCAGACATTTAAGGATATATTTCATAACTCTTAGCAAAGATATATTCCAGTGAGAAAGTAAGAGAAGGATGAATCATTCGTAACTAACTAAGGAAATTAAGGATGATATCAAATTGAAAACAAAGGCATACAATGTTGCGAAGATTAGAGGTAGGCCAGAGTATTGGGAAATTTTTAGAAATCAACAAAGGACGACTGAAAAAATAATATAGAGAAGATAGATTGAGAGTAAGCTAGCAAGAAATATAAAAACAGACAGTAAGAGCTTCTGCAGATATATAAAAATGAAGAGAGTAGCTTATGTAAACTTTGGTCCCTTAAAGGGTGATACTGGGGAATTAATAACGGAAAACAGGGAAATGGCAGCGACTTTGAATAATATTTTGTATTGGTCTTCACAGTAGAAGACACTAAAAGCATCCCAATAACAATAGATAATCAAGGGGCTTCAGGGAGGGAGGAACTTAAAACAATCGCTATCATTAGAGAAAAAGTACCAGGAAAACTAATGAGACGAAAGGTGGATGAGTCCCCAGGACCTGATGGCCTGCATCCTAGGGACTTAAAAGAAGTGGCTGCAGAGATAGATGCATTGGTTCTAATCGACCAAAATTAACTGGATTCTGGAGAGGTCCCAGCGGATTGGAAAACCCCAAATGTAATGCCTCTATTCAAGATAGGAGGTAGGAGGGAGACAGAAAGCACTTAACTATAGACCAGTTAGCCCAACATCTGTCATTGGAAAAATGCTTGAGTCCATGATTAAGGAAGTAGCTGCAGGACATTTAGAAAATCGTAATACAATCAGAGTCAGCATGGTTTTATGAAAAGGAAATTGTGTTTGACAAATTTGCTAGAGTTCTTTGAGGATGAAACAAGCAGTGTGAATAAAGCAGAACCAGAAGATATAGTGTATTTGGATTTACAGAAGGCATTTGATAAGGTGCCACATTAAAGGTTACTGCACAAGATAAGAGCTCACAGGGTTGGCGGTAATATATTAGCATGGATAGAGGATTGGCTAATGAACAGAAAACAGAGAGTCGGGATAAATGGGTCATTTTCAGGTTGGTAAACTGTATTCTGTGAAGACAAAGTATTTGTTTAATTTATCTTTTCCTTATTCCCCATTATAATTTCTCCTGTCTCAGCCTGTAAAGGACCCACATTACTTTCGCTAATCTTTTCATTTTACATACCTATAGAAGCTTTTACAGTCTGTTTTTATGTCTCTCGCTAGTTTACTCTCGTATTCTAGATTCCCTTGCTTTATAAATTTCTTGGTCCTCCTTTGCTGATTCTAAAATCCTCCCAATTCTCAGGCTTACTGCTCTTTTTGGCAACATTATAAGCCTCTTCCTTTGATCTAATACTATCTTTAACTTCTCTTGTTAGCCACGGTTGGACCACTTTTCCCGTGGAGTTTTTGTGCCTTAAAGGAATGTATATTTGTTGTAAATTATATATTAATTCTTTAAACGCTAGCCATTGCTCGTCTATCATCATACTTTTTAATGTAGTTACCCAATATTACTTAGACAACTCGCCCCTCATACCTATGTAGTTTTCTTTGTTTAGATTTAAGACCATACTTTTGGAGTTAACTAAATCACTTTCAAACTTAATATAAAATTCTATCATATTATGGTCACTCTTCCCTAAGGGCCCCTTTACTACAAGGTTATTAATTAACTCTTTCTCGTTGCACAATACTATCTCATAATACTCCCGTGAAGCGCCTTGGGACGTTTCACTATGTTAAAGGCGCTATATAAATACAAGTTGTTGTTGTAGATCTAAAATAGCCTGCTCCCTGGTTGGTTCCTCAACCTACTGATCTAGAATACTATCTTTTATACATTCCATGAATTCGTCCTCCACATTATTATCACAAATTTGATTTGCCCAGTCTATACGTAGATTAAAGTCCCACATGATTCCCGTATTACCCTTCCTACATGCGTCTCTAATTTCCTGATTTATACTCTGCCCTACATTACAACTACTGTTTGGGGCCTATAAACAACTCCCACCAATGTTTTCTGCCCCTTGCTGTTTCTTAGCTCCACCCAAACTGATTCTACTTCTTGATTTTCGGAGCCAAGATCCTTTCTCTCTCTCCGGACTTTATCCCATCCTTTATCAGTGCTACCCCTCCACCTTTTCCAATTTGCCTATCTCTTCTAAAAGTTAAGTATCCTGGAATATTTAGTTCTCAACCTTGGTCACTTTGCAACCACGTCTCCGTAATAGTTATTAGATCAAACCTATTAATTTCTATCTGCGCTATTAATTCATCTATTTTGTTGCAAATGCTTCGCACATTCAGATATAATGCCTTCCACTTTGACTTTTTTCTATTTTTCCTTGATGTCACCTTAGTACCGTTGTTACTCTCTGTCCCTTCCTGACCCACTCTGCTTATGTTTACCGAAAACTCTGCTCTAGAGCCTTGATATTTCTCTTGCTGCTTTTAAATTTACTCTTTCCTGAATCCTCCCACCCCCCCATCCCCTTCATTAGTTTAAAGCCCTGTCTACTGCCCTAGTTATTCGGTTTAAGTGGTGCCTGTCCCAACAGAACAGCTCCCCCCTTTCCAGAGTTCTGGTGCCAGTGCCCCACAAAGCAAAACCCCTGCCTCCCACATCACTCTTTGAGCCATGCATTTAACTTTATAATCTGCTTATCCCTACGCCTCGGCGCATGGCTCAAGTAATAGTCCAGAGATTATTACCTTTGAGGTTCTGCTTTCTAATTTGGACCCCAACTCCTCAAACTCTCTCAGTAGAATCTCATTCCTATGTCGTTGGTTCCTACATGGACCACGACAACTGGATCCTCCCCTTCCCACTCCAAGTTCTTCTCCAGCCGCGAGGAGATGTCTTTAAACCTGGCACCGGGCAGGCAGCACAATTTTCGGAACTCCCGGTCGCGGCTGCAGAGAACAGTATACATTTTACTGACTATCCTGTCCCTTACCTGCACTTAAAGGTTAGGAAGGAGAAAAATCAAGGGGCAATCCCACTCCCAATTATTTTCCAGCAACTCCTGCCAGAAGCAAACACAAGGGGAAATGAGCAAGGACAGGATCTGGCTTAATTCTAATAATCTCCATGGCCAAACAATCTGCTAACATAACCGTCGAGGTTCACACATCAACAAAAGTGCTTTTGCAAAGTATTACCAGTCAACTGACACTAATGGTGCTGAACTCCAGCAAAAACTGACGGGCCTGGAGGTTCGCTAGGGGCGCAATCAGCAAATTGCACTCAGAATGTGCTCAGCACTGAGCTAGTTCTGCCGACGTGAAGTTATGACCCAGTTTCCATGCAAGCTCATTAGCATATGTCCAAAAATAAAATCTCCCATGAATCAGCACAATCTAGCAGCGTAATCAAACGTAAACGGTTCGGTGGGGCCTCAAGACGTTAGCACTTTTCTCTCTGTTTAAACCAATTAATGATTTCTGCAGTAGCAGGGCAGACCTGTAGCTCCAACTGACTAATACTGGATTAATGTGATCATGGGTGTCTATGTACGCGTGAAGTTGGATGCAATGCGATAAGCCCCCGATCATGTGAAATCCGCCATTCCAACCTGGGTGCGTGGCCAATATTGTAGGCGGGGACTGGGCAGGAAGAAAAAGACTGCTGAACTAGCGAAAAAGATCGTGAATACTTGAGCGTAAAGTAGTTATGGGTGCAACTCACTTACGTTTAAAATATGCAACCTTTTGTGCCATTTGTTTTCATTAATATATTTAGAGATTCCTGACAGTTATATAGGGATTCCTATAGGCAATTATATAATAAAGTTATATAGAAATTCATGTAGGCAGTTATAATAGTCATTTAGAGATTCTTACAAAAGATATTTACAGATTTCTGCAGGCAATCAGAAATTCAGTCATCATCTTATAAAGACAGTAGCACTCACTCATCCTTCAGTTGCCCCTTCTTGACTGGTTCCTCGTGTTCAACAGGCACTTCCACTTCTCCGTCCTCTGGCATGCCTTGCAAATAGGGATTCATAGGTGGAGGATGCCACATTGAACCACATTTAAATATTCGGAAATCCTCGGTTCGCCATTTAGTAGGAGAATCACCCTAAGTGCACGGCAACAGCATAAGCAACTCGGATTTCAAAACTGTATTTTAGTTTAGATCAATATTTCTCAAACAATAAAGTCATTGGGCAGTACTTGTTAAGGGGCAACCCATGGTTTAAAGAGTTAATCCATTTATATGAGTATTATTCTGGTTAGTTTCAAAGATCTTTATTCAGGGCATTGGTAAGGCCACAACTTGAATACTGTGTAGAGTTTTGGTTTCCATATTTAAGAAAGGATATACTTGCTTTGGAGGCAGTTCAGAGAAGGTTCACTAGGTTGATTCCGGAGATGAGGAGGCTGACTTATGAGGTTGAGTAGACTGGGCCTCTACTCATTGGAATTCAGAAGAATGAGAGGTGATCTTATTAAACGTATAAGATTATGAAGGTGTTTGACAAGGTGGATGCAGAGAGGGTGTTTCCACTGATAGGGGAGACTAGAACTAGGGGACATAAACTTAGAATAAGGGGCCGCCCATTTAAAACTGAGATGAGGAGAAATTTCTTCTCTCAGAGGGTTATAAATCTGTGGAATTCGCTGCCTCAGAGAGCTGTGGAAACTGGGTCATTGAATAAATTTAAGACAGATTTTGTTTCTTAACCGATAAGGGAATAAGGGGCTATGGGGAGTGGGCAGGGAAGTGGAGCTGAGTCCATGATCAGATCAGCCATGATCGTTATTAAATGGCGGAGCAGGCTCGTGGGACCGTATGGCCTATGCCTGCTCCTATTTCTTATGTTCATATGTTCTTATTCAACAATAAGGAGTCTGGCCACTTGGGATGGTTGCTTCCTTGTTATAGACTCAGGCCAACCTAGTTAAGAAATAATGAGCACAGAATAGGAGAGCGGATGACATAACTCAAGATAACAAGGACAGCAATCACCTGTCCTTGTGTGAACTGACTCAGCTGCTAAATTCGTGACTAGGTCCGATGGGCTCCCCTGGTCTCAAGACACCCATTGTGTATGCTATACCAATTAATGTTTTGCAGATAGGACCCTCTGTTTTTGCGCCAGAGTATTATGCTCACGGCACCTCTCAGAAGATGACCATGTTTGGGACTGGGGCTGCCTATAAATATAATGCCTAAACTGTATGTACTTTGATGGTGATGGCAGACAGCCATATCTCTCCCCTGCTAGCTTGTAATAAAGGATTGAACTAACCGTAATGATTGACTCTCGAGCGGTATTTTGAACTATAACAGTACTTATAGAAATTTTACAGCAAATTAAATAGTTTAACTACAACCCTTGACTATATTATATTCGAATATAGCAGTCAAACATTTGGAGTGTGTTGTTATTTTCCCTGAATGTAACATCTTCAGCTGAAGAAAATTAAGACATAGTAAATAAGGTTAACCAACTTTTAAACAGGCAAGCCATCATCAAAAGAAGGAAGGCTATCGCTATTAAAAAGAACAAATTGAAATGTTTGTAAATGTAATTTACCTGCAGAATAGAAAATAGCTTCCATCTATAGTATATGTGTGCTGGGTTCTTGTTCTCAAATAGGAATCTGACAAAGGAGTTGATGAGAAAAATAGTCACATCATGCCACTACATTAATAGAAAAGATGATTAAAACCATCAATAGGTTATTAATTTTTACCTAAACTGGGGATTATTAATTTCTCGATTCATAATTACAGCTTCAAAAATTGGTCCCTCACGCACCACAAATTCGATCATTCGATGAATTAGGCACAATAGGTTCCTAACAGAACAAAAGAAAATTAAAAATGGTTCAAAAATACCCAGTTGAACATATCTTAAATACTAGCAAATGACAGAAGTACTTTCAAAAGTGAAAGCCATTATAGCATTTGAATGAACAGAAATAAGACAAGCTTCGAAGTTGATGCTGTCCCCTTTCTCAGTGTAATCCACAATCTTAAAACAATTGGTGGTGTTTCAAAATAAATAAAGCAGATCTCCAATCCAACAGAAAACTTCCACAACTACAACCAACTATATTTTTTTACTGCATTACTTACTACTATCAGCTACTACAGGCAATATTCTTGCAATTGCATTTAAAAGTTTGAACTTAAAAAAAACATTTTGTGTGAATTTTGTACTACAGGGGTATGTATCAGTGTGAAGGAGGTTAGTGCTGGGAATGGAACACTTTTCCATTCTGGGCACCCAAGTCAGGCACAGGGAAGTTAGATGTGGAGTAAAGCTCCCTCTACTCTGCTCCAACGATGGGCCTCAGCCCCAACCTCATAAAAGCACCCGCTATTGCACTTGTTTTTGAATTTTTCCATTTCCCACAACAACCATCCTGTGGCCTCTCGAGTGAGATTGTCAGTTTTCTGCTCTTGTCCCATACCCACTGAGAAATGGATTGAGAATGCCCAAACGTATTTCACTTGTATCTATTTTACACCTAGCAGACAGAAGAGACTGGGCCAGATTTGAACCCAGGTCTCTTAAAATGAAAGGCTAGTGTCTAACCCACTGCAGCACCCAAGCCCCCCTCCCCATAAGTATAAGCAAATTATTTTTCTATCATATGCATATATTACCACGGTTTTGGATGGTACATTTTCCTACAGTTGTACTTACTTCCACTTTATTTACATCAAAAAACTCAGAAATGGTATTGTGTACAAAATTCAGGAGCAATGACAAATATTGATACCAAATTAGCATTTGTAGCTTAATATTTAACATTTTAAAGCCACAATATACAACAGGACCTTGTTTGGCACTAAGCTAGTTTGATTTGCTGTTGAGGTGCAATTGCAAGTGAAATGCAGTATTTGATACATTTGCACACTGGAAGCCTCAATTTAGTCAATCCTTTCTGATATTCCCTGCTAAATGTTCCAACTTCAATAACCACCAAGTTGTTTTACAACAGTTACAAGTCATTATAGACACGATGTGCTTCAAGGAACATAAAGGCTATGGATGGTTGCACTAACTTTGATTGCATTTTAATTCTGGTACATGCCGTTATGACAAAATACTTCACTAGTGTACTAGATGTTCTTGGTGTTTTGCTGACGTATATTGCAGCTTTAAACAAAATTGTTAAAACACAACCATGTTCTAATATCCACAAGATTTTTAGACTGTATTACAAAAAAAAATCTGAAAATAACAAATCAATGTTATAGGTTGGTTTCACAAATCCATTGTAGCTGGTACACATAAGTATAGAAGTTGCTATTTGCAGTGTAAGCATTACCTGAAAGTACCAAGTGTCCATAATTCATGTGGCCGAGTTGATTACTAATAGTAAAAACTACCAAAGAGTGAGGAGCTAACAGGCTCAAACCGTGGTTGCGCATCCTTGTTATCCCACGAAGCCCTGGATATTCGCACGGAACAGTGAAAACCAGCACCAGGCTCCACTCAGTTCAGCGTCCTGAGGCACCAGCAGGCCGCCACTTCAGTCCCCTGTTCCTCGGATCCATTCATTGCGCTGTGACTAAGGCACACTCTATCCACGAATCTATTTTTCTGTTTTGTTTTAAGCTATTACGTACCAAGAGTCCCCATTCCTCTGAGCAAGACATCACAGAACAAGTTGAACCAAGTTAGTTACTCAGCAAAGTATAAGCCAACACTTCAACAACATTTTAGTAACAAAGCAAAAAAAACCTCTGCCAAAATTAGTTTAAAAATACCTCCACAAACTTCTAGCTATAATTAATGAAAGCATTATTTCAATATAAAATAGATAACTCAAGTTAATGGATCACTTTATTTTAAGCCATTCCTAGGGCTAATTATTGATAACTCCACTTTCAGATCATGAATTAACGGAATATTTCTAGAACTATATGGTTGCTCGCAGAAATGGGGCCCATCCTTTAAGGCACGTAAGCACGTGTGGAAAAAAATCCTTTTGTCTACTGAACGTCTTGTCGCAAATAGGTTGCTTAGTCGTAGTAGCAGTAGTAGTAAGAATGAACTGAAAGTGTACCTTTCTGTTGGGATAACCACTTTGACTACGGCTTCGGACAGAGTCTGCACATGAAGTCACATCAAATAGTAAAAATATAAAGAATGTGAGTATTGGCTGGTGAAACACTGCAGGACATACAGCATCAAGAACAAAACAAAAGCAACAGTTGATATTTTAATGCTATGTTTAGCTGGCGTTTAATCAGAAAACAAAAAAAATTACAAAAACAGACGTAAAGCACTAAATACTCCAAAGCAGCTTACTCACCAGGGTATTTGGCCTAACATGTAAAATCTATACATCTGGATTTTGATAAAAGCTTGCTCTCCTTTGATTGTTCTGTAGCACACACTACTCTAGGGTTCAATCATCAGTTGCTGGGCCTCAGTACAGAAACACTCTAAAATATCACTACATGGCTGTATGCAGAGTATCACAAAATACAAATTTTGGTGTTGTGGGAATCAGAAAGTCTAAGTCTTAAAAGACCCAAGTTTAAAAGCAAGTTCGGTTTTAACTTGGATAAAAGCAACAGTATTGTAGAGGTTATGATTAACGGTATCCTGCAGTACTGAGGT
The DNA here is from genome assembly GCF_044704955.1 of Pristiophorus japonicus. Lineage (NCBI taxonomy): Eukaryota > Metazoa > Chordata > Chondrichthyes > Pristiophoridae > Pristiophorus > Pristiophorus japonicus. The sequence goes on from NC_091982.1 coordinate 103,766,375, forward strand.
TACCCAGTTATTTTACAACATCTCAAGACTTTGGAGGTGGGTAATACCATGCCTGCACTCCAGAATAAAGCAAAAAAAAACTAACATTTTAAAGAAGTCCACTGTACAACAACAGTACAAGATCATGACCACCTATTATTGAGACAAAATGAGCTGAAAACAAATCGGTTCTGGATGCTCTGTATGTGATACATTTGGTTGAATCTGTAACTGAATTAATAGTGCAACAGACAACCAAAATCTGTATCAATCAAAAAGGCTAGAGTTGAGAAACGGTTGTACATCTTCAACATGGGAATGAATCTTTATTTTACTAACTACAAACAAACATATTTACACTGCATAAAGCAGCTGTTAGAATATATTTAAATTCTACATATAGAGTGAAAGTTGATCACTAAAATACAGACTTTGATTGTGACACCAAGAAAATTTAAAGAGTTTGTTTTAAAAAAGTGATTTAGACATTTAGTTAATAGCTGAGAAAATTAAAACAGCACATTTAGAGTACTGTGCACAGTTCTGGTCACCATATTACAAAAAGGATATAGAAGCACTAGAGAAAATGCAAAAAAGATTCACAAAGATAATACCAGAACTAAAAGGGTACAACTATCAGCAAAGTCTAGGACTCTTTAATTTAGAAAAGAGAAGACAGAGATAACCTGATAGAGGTCTTTAACATTATGTGGGGTTTGATAGGGTAGATGTAGAGAAGATGTTCCACTTGTGGAGCAGTCCAAAACTAGGGGCCATAAATATAAAATAATCACTAATAAATCCAATAAGGAAGATGTTGAGGCAAATAGTATAGATGCATTTAAGGGGAAGCTAGATAAACACATGAGGGAGAAAGGAATAGAAGGACATGTTGAAAAGGGGAGGTGAAATAAGGTGGGAGGAGGCTTGTGTGGAGCATAAACACTGGCATAGACCTACTGGGCCGAATTACTTGTTACTGTGCTGTAAAATTCGATGTAATAGTGGATTGATCAGAATTATATGGATTGAGTGTTACCTGCAACATGCTAATAGTGAAGGTCAACTAGCAATAAATAAAAACAGCAGGAACATGCTGAAAGCACATGAAAAAAATGTTTAAGATGTGCTCCAAGATAGTGAAGTAAAGCTGCTGTTTGACTAGCTCCATGGGTATTTGAGTCAAATATTTTTTGTACAGCAGACAATGCTGGTGTGACAGATGTGAACTAGATACAATTTTTTTAATATGTGTATAATATATTAAATACACACTAGAGGTAGGTTATGGTCATTGTGATTTCAAATTATTGACTGATCCCCTATTTTGGGAAACTAAAGTTATTATGAAGAACCAATAGAATGCAGTGCACGCCTGAAATGGTTCATTACTACTATTTGCATATCAAAATGGACAGTACAAATCATTTTGTTCATAACCAAGGTTCCCAACACTGCTTAAACTGGCTACTATATGACACTACCTTCAAAATACCACAAAGACAAACTGATAGTGCTGTACATTCCAGCTTATTCAGAAAAAAAGAACTTATATTCTTAGCCAGGCCATCATTCCATATTAGAGGTTTGAATTTTGGTTTGAATTGAACTGTTGATGCCAAGGTCCCAAACACACGTGAGTAAGTAACATGAGCTCCAGATATATTTCTATATACTTTGACATCTCACATAGTGACCAGATGCTACTTGCAAGAGCCTCAAAATATATGCATTACTGTAAGTTATATCTACAAAAAACAAAATTTAAAGAACGAGTAATGGAAGTCAACCTTCAAACATTTAAACAAATGAAGACTTACAACACTAGGCCGACAGCACATTTTATAAGCACATTTAATTTTTGATTCTCTAGCATGCACAGAAATCATTCACATCTTTTTACCTTCTCAAATTCCTCCTTGGATTTTGATGGTGGCAGTGGCATATCGGGGTTCCTCAGCCTCGCTCTAGGCTGTGCATTAAAAGGTAAACCCGATGGAGGAGGAGGAAGTGTCAATTCCATCATAGCTGGTGGAATGTATATAGGGTATGGGGGGGTGGGCACTGCCTTCCCCCAACCCAGCTTCATTTCATAACCCATTATAAATTTCCCTGTAAACAGGACACCACACCTGATCTTTAGCACATCAGATAATTTGGTTTCCCTTTTAAATATTAGTCAACCAAGTTCATTTAAAACATACTAACCATGAATGCTCAAAAGGACACAATTTCAAATTAAGTTACATTGAAAAAGCTACATCTAAATAGTTGTCCGCAATTTGTTAATACTTCGTAGTTTTAAACAAAGACATCATAAAAATAAACAAAAACTTTACCGATAACTAAAACATATTGGCCCAGAAATTGATTGAAAAATAATGGTAAGTTCATGGTGCCTGCCATTATTAGCATGATAAAAGCCCAGCAATTTATGGTAACAAAGAGATAAGCCATAAGTTGCAAATCGCCACAAATTGCTGGACTTGCCGTTAGCCTCGCAAAAACAGGAGCTCGACATCAACATCCCCATAAATGTCAAGAAATTGCTGGAGTTGTGCTGTAAATACAGCATGGTATTTCATGACGTAAGGACCCTGTTAATGATGTGAGTTATAGTCCTGACATGAAACTCAATCTTGGGAGGCCCAGAAAGGGAATAATTGAAACTGTGAAATCTCACTCAAACAGGCAGTAAATTGTTCCGAGAGCTTTTTTTCCCCTCCTACTTTTCCTCTCGTTTTTTTCTCTCTCTTAATCCAATCTTTCTTTCCCGCTCTTTATTTCTTTATCTGTATCTAATTTGACTCTAACTCACCCTATTTCCCACTCCGCTGTTCTCCGTTTCTTTCTCAAAAAATTTAATTGGCCAAGGAGATAGACCATTGGACCTGTTGTTTGAGGTCCCAGATGCCCCTTGACCGTATTATCAGTTCCCAGTTGCAAAAATAAGACGACGTGAAAGGTGAGACAAAAGAAACAATTTACAGTGCTCACCACAAGATGGCTCAATGGGTAGCACACTCGCCTCTGAGACAGAAGGTTGTGGGTTCAAGTTCCACTCCAGGGACGAGCATATAAATCTAGGCTCACACTCCAGTGCTGAGGGAGAGCTGCACTGTCAGAGGTGCAGTCTTTCGGATGAGATTTTAAACCAAGGCCCTGTCTGCTCTCTCAAGTGGACGTAAAAGATCCCATGACACTATTTTGAAGAAGAACAGGGGAGTTATCCCCGGTATCCTGGCCACTATTCATTCCTCAATCAACATAACAAAAATAGATTAACTGGTCATTATCACATTGCTGTTTGTGGGAGTTTCCTGTGCGTAAGTTAGCTGCCACGTTTCCCACATTACAACAGGGACTACGCTCCAAAAGCACTTAATTGGCTGTAAAGCGCTTTGAGAGGTACAATGGTCATGAAAGGCGCTATATAAATGCAAGTCTTTCTTTCTGGCAATTTCTGGGCCATAATTTAGCTATTGTAACCTTATCAAATTCACAAAAGTATTCTCTAAAGCTTGAAACTAAATGAATATCGGCTACACAAACAAATCTTGAAATGTTTTTGTTTAAATGAAACTGGGTCTTTGCCAACTGCTGCACGTTGTGATACAGCCTTGGAACTGATGGCAGGTTTGCAAGAGATGACTAAGATCACCCAATATCAGATAATACTACTGAATATTTTATCCCACAATCTAAAAGTATAAAAGCGCCTTCTACTTTGTTTTACTTACCATTGAGAGATTTAAGGGCTTTATCTGCATGTTTTCTGTTCATGAAGGCAACAAAGCCACAGTTTCGGAGTCTAGCTCGCTCTTCCTCTGTTCTAGGCCACATGATTTTTACGCTTGCCAAAGGGCCAAATTTGCCAAATTCCTTGCAAAGCATCTCTTCATCCATCTAACAAAAGCACAGAAAAATCTGTTTTCGAAAAACTGTCTCATTAAAAAATATGGAATCCCAAGTGTCAAGCATGCTAAAATATGGAAAGCTTGAAGATACCTGCGGGTTTATGTTTCCGACATACAAGTTTGTAGTATGAGGATCCCCTGAATCATATGATCCTGGAGTATCATCAAGCACTAGATACAATGTAAAAATAATACATTTCATATTAGCAATTTGTATTTTTGCAATACATAAATAAGTGTATTATCTTTGAAGTCTTAAGATGGTGTTCTAATTTAAGGGATTTTAGCATTAAATTATGATATTTCACACCCTAATTTAACAAGTATACCTCACTTCATGTGAACTAGACATCGCTTAGGACATGTACTAGAAATTAAAAAAGTAAAAGGGAGCTAACATTTTTGAAGAGTTCAAATCTGTACACCACAGCAAGCGATTAATAAATTCACTTTGCCTGCAAAGCAATGTTTCAACGTGTACTATTAACAGTCTACTGTGAATCAAAATAGTGAAATGAATGCTCACAGACACGCCTGTTCATCTGTTGTTCCAATTCGGCAGGCATGGGTTCAAATCTACTTGGTCTTAAATTTCCTTCTTTAGTCTTTTTTTTATTTTTATGTCTCTCTTCACGCTCTTCCTGAATCCTGCAGGGATGTTAAAAAAGACACCATCCTAAATAATACATAAGTACTCAATTCTATTTTTCTAAGAAACCATTGCTATATTCATTTACGAAACTGTGATTTAAATATTCAGTTCGCAGTACACTTACTGTTTGAGCTCTTCTTTAAATATTTCCAGATTACTCTTCTTTTTTTCATCTTTTACTTTTTTTGAAGTCTATTTTAGGTGAATGGAAGAAAAAAAGTTACTTATCCTGTACAGAACAATTATGCTAAGACACATTCAAAACCCCACTGCAAAGCTCTTCTTGTCCGAAGTCAAACAGTATTTGAAGTCATTACTTGACTGGAATTCCAAATTAGAAACAAACTTTCAAAAATATCAACACATTTCCTTAATTCTATCCTTAAAATGTATAGTTTCCTTAGAGTTAACCAACCATATAATTATGCATTGGTGCTCACTTGAGGTTCTTGATTAAAAATATGCAGTTTTCTCTACGCTATTTAAGTAATTCACTGTCCTGAAAGAAGTTAACCAGAAAGGTTGGTTGATATTCTTGATAAAGAGAATACTTTCAACAAAAAGCATTCCTCCATCTAGTTCTGTTTTAAACAAAAGCACAAACTGCAGAAATGCTTCTGCCATCTTACAGGAGATGGTTACAACTTAATGCAACTTCCCACCTTCATAGTAACCCTCCCTTCCACCTCCCAAGCTTCCCATAAAACTGTTATGGTGACGTCAATAATAGGCCTCTCAGCAAATCAACCCATAAATACTATCAGGTTTGGCATCCAATGTTTGGTCTAGAATGCTGGCTGGGCAGCATCAGAGTTCAAAAACCTCAGAAGAAGATAAATATGACAAATATACCAAAACGAAAGCCATTACCTACAAATACTTTAAACAAAGATCACAAGTCATTGATTTCTAGCACAGGATCGGTCCAAGTCAGCATGGATTCATGAAAGGGAAATCATGCTTGACAAATCTTTTAGAATTTTTTGAGGATGTAACTGGTAGAGTGGACAAGGGAGAACCAGTGGATGTGGTGCATTTGGACTTTCAAAAGGCTTTTGACAAGGTCCCACACAAGAGATTGGTGTGCAAAATTAAAGCACATGGTATTGGGGGTAATGTACTGACATGGATAGAGAACTGGTTGGCAGACAGGAAGCAGAGAGTCGGGATAAACAGGTCCTTTTCAGAATGGCAGGCAGTGACTAGTGGGGTGTCGCAGGGCTCAATGCTGGGACCCCAGCTATTTATAATATACACTAATGATTTAGATGAAGGAACTGAGTGTAATATCTCCAAGTTTGCAGATGACACTAAGCTGGGTGGCGGTGTGAGCTGTGAGGAGGACGCTAAGAGGCTGTAGGGTGACTTGGACAGATTAGGTGAGTGGGCAAATGCATGGCAGATGCAGTATAATGTGGATAAATGTGAGGTTTCCACTTTGGGGGCAAAAACACGAAGGCAGAATATTATATGAATGGCAGATTAGGAAAAGGGCAGGTGTAACAAGACCTCGGTGTCATGGTACATCAGTCATTGAAAGTTGGCATGCAGATACAGCAGGCGGTGAAGAAGGCAAATGGTATGTTGGCCTTCATAGCTAGGAGATTTGAGTATAGGAGCAGGGAGGTCTTACTGCAGTTGTACAGGGCCTTAGTGAGGCCTCACCTGGAATATTGTGTTCAGTTTTGGTCTCCTAATCTGAGGAAGGACATTCTTGCTATTGAGGGAGTGCAGCGAAGGTTCACCAGACTGATTCCTGGGATGGCAGGACTGACAAAGGAGGAGAGACTAGATCGACTGGGCCTGTATTCACTGGAGTTTAGAAGGGTGAGAGGGGATCTCATGGAACATATAAAATTCTGACGGGACTGGACAGGTTAGATGCAGGAAGAATGTTCCCGATGTTGGGGAAGTCCAGAACCAGGGGACATAGTCTAAGGATAAGGGGTAAGCCATTTAGGACTGAGATGAGGAGAAACTTCTTCACTCAGAGAGTTGTCAACCTGTGGAATTCTCTATCGCAGAGAGTTGTTGATGCCAGTTCATTGCATATATTCAAGAGGGAGTTAGATATGGCCCTTACAGCTAAGGGGATCAAGGGGTATGGAGAGAAAGCAGGAAAGGGGTGCTGAGGTGAATGATCAGCCATGATCTTATTAAATGGTGGTGCAGGCTCGAAGGGCCGAATGGCCTACTCCTGCACCTATTTTCTATGTTTCTATGAATGCAGTGATTCCTTTTCATATTAGGTGAGTTGCAAACAAGTGTATGATGAGGGTAGGATGGTCAAAGTACTGTAAGTTCAAAATGCTTTCAGATAAATAGCCAAACTGATTGAGGATCTCCAATACTTTCAAAAGAAATCCAAACAATCAGGATGTCACTGATGAACTTCAATATTATGCAAAAATAAACTGAAGGGATATCCCTTTTGAAAATCAGATGCAGCACCAATACACAAAATAGTTAAGAATTTGGCCTGGCTTAAAACAGAATCTAGTGTCACACCTTTCTCAAATCACTTTAGAAAGTTGCTAAAAATTTAACATGGGCCCCTCATTCCACCCTCACTCTCCCAATAGTCTTCGTCCTCGTCTTGTAAAGGAGTTGCCTCATACTGACATGATCTTGGAGGTTTCTACAGCCCTCCAGTACCTCAGTCAAGTACCGATCTTCACGTGTGAGTGGAGATAATGAGACCTTCAGACTATTTAAATGTAAAGACATCAAAGCCAAGGGTGATCTTGTGCTCATCTACCATCCACAGCAGGAATCACTGAGCAGCCATCAGGAGAGGGATTGATTTTCTTGTCCCTTACCAGCCCAGCTAACTTAGTTCAGATCAGCCACTGAATCTGGGACCATGCTGGACAAAAGAGTTTTAAAATTCAGATGCTACAACCCTTACACTGCTTGTCAAAATCCAGTCCTGAATAAGCCATTATTTCCTCCATTTAAATACTGGGACAACTGAATCCATCATCTTTGGCCCGTATCACAATCCTCTCCTCGTTTCCTTGTGACCGATTCCATCTCCCTCTTCGACCACGGTCTCAGGTTGAACCAGGCTGTTCAAAACCTAACTGTCCTTTTTGAACACGTGCTAAGCTTCTAACATATCCTCGCATCACAAAGATCTCCACCTCCGTAACATAGCCCATCTCCGCTGCTGCTGATCTTATTGAAACATTCATCCCTGCTTTTGTTACCTCTAGACTTGACTATTCCAATGCTTTCCTGGTCGGCCTCCCACCTTCCATAAACTTGCGCTCATTTAAAACTTTACTGTCCCTAACACACACCAAGTCTCACTCATCCATCAACCTTATGATTGTTGACCTACATTGGCTCCAAAAAGCCTCAAATTTAAAATTCTCATGCTCAAATCCCTTCATGGGCTCACCCCTCCCCAACTCTGTAACCTTGCCCGGCCCCACAATCCTCCAAGAACTATGTGTTCCTACAACTCTGGCCTATTGTGCATCCACCACTCCCTTCATCCCACCAGTGGCAGCCATGCCTTTAGCCATCAAGTCCCCAAGTTCTGGAATTCCCTCCCTACGCTTCTCTGCCCCACTCTTCCTTAAAAGCCACCCCTTTGACCAAGCTTTTAGTCACTCCTCTGAATATCACCTGCTTCGGCTCGGTGTTGATTTTTGTCTGAATACACTTCTGTGAAGCGTCATCATATAAATTACAACAGCCCACTTCTAGTGGGTAAATATAAATTATTATATACCCTTTTATTATACGTACAGGTTTCTTCACTTCAGAAGTTACAGTTGGCGTAGAAGGTACTTCTTTTTGTGTCGTTTTTATTTCACCAAACTTAGCTTTAGGTTTGTACAGTTTAGTCTTCCTTTCATCTCTTTCCCGCTCATCTGAAAATTTTAAAAAATGAATCCGAAAAAGCACAATCACCACAAGAAGTGAAATATCCAAACTCCCAAAGTGACTGTCAAGTCTAATGCTGCAGTTATACTGTAGGTATCATTGACTCTGATATGTGCCTTTAGAGTGTTGTGTCTGGGCAGTAACAAGTTTTACCAACTCTTTCTCAGGACTTCCTAATCAGGGAAACCAGCTCGGAACATACACACTTAAATGCATGCAGCGAGTCCTGTTCGTAGAAGACAACCAACAGGACATTAGGCTCTTTCATAACTTAATAATTTTATAGGTGGTCTCATTTTGGTGGAAATGAATCTATCTCTAGAAAGCTATAGTTGTTTATATTTATTACTGAAGTTTATTCAGCATTCAAAACGCATGGTTATTTACTGTGATAACAGAGGAAGGACCTTGCGAATGTTTTAAACCTGGCAATTACAAAACAAAAATGCATCGTTGGGATAAATATAAATAAAATTGTGAAAAGCAAGGGTGAAGTACATTACTTTAGTCACTAAAAGACATACAAATCCGTATGCATTTCTTGACATATGTTGATATGCTTGCTACCAGAGATGGAGCTCAGTTATCGCGCAGAATTACAGGGCAAGCTAATTGTTCAGTATTAAAAATAACAGCACAACGATAAATAGGACACATACTCTGTTGGATCAAGTCTTGACTATGGCTCTGACATGCATAATATTTAAATACTCATATTTGTAGTTCCATTTTTAAACAAAAAAACACTCATTACATTTTGGCACAACCAATTTAAAGTACATTAAAAAATTACCTTTAGCTGCATTTACAATGCCACCTCTTACAAAAGTTTTTACATTGCCTGTACCGCCCGAGTCAAACGAGGCTAAAAATTCTTCATAGATTTCAGCTGCCTTTAGCTCCTCTTCCTGTAAAAACAGTAGTTTATATTTTTTCAATTATCATTTAGTTTCACATCACAATGCAAGAAATACATCACTAAGGGAAAGATTTTTAACTGGCACTCAATTAAAGCTGCTTTACCCTACTCTTGCTCTAAACAACTTGTGGAACTAAAGATACTTACTGCTGAGATAAATACCATTCCTTGCATCGTTCTATAAAGTGATATGGTTGAAGTAATAATTTCAGTGGCACTCAATTTGTCCACTCACTCCACAAATTTCCATTCTTTATCCGAATTTTAGCTGCCACAACCTAGACCTGTTCCACAGCAGAGTACTTCACTTGAGCAAGAGCTTTTCTTTTTGCTGAGTTTTCGGACAGCAAATTATTCCATTGCTTTTTGAAATACAAGGATGTGCACTGTAAAATTTTACCTGATCAAATTTTTTTTCCATTAGGAAAATGTTAAATATTGCTTCTAAGGTTTAAAACTAAATTACAGTGCAAAATAGCATTATAAAACTTTATCAAGCACAGGAATTTTGACAAATTATCAAAATAATATTTTGAAAACTATCAAATCCAGCCTTTTGATTTACATTGAATTACACAAATCATATTGTAACTCATATGCCTTATCTTTTGTTTCTCAATATTAAATGTAATCAATCTCCCCATATTTCCCTAAACTACTAATTAAAGCTGAATATTTTCTACAAATCACAAAAACATTTCCTAATGTTAGTTATTGTAACATTAATCCAAAAATCAATCCAAACTACATGCACATAGCTAGTAAATTGCAGAGTACATTATTTTCATTTTTCACCACACCACAATTCCTAGCAGACAGACAGAAATAATCCACAAAACACAAACAAATGAGAAAGGGAACAACACAAACCTTCTTTCTTAGTTCCTCTTGCCCTTTTTTGCTCAGGGTCCTTTTTGAAGCTAAGCTCTTCAGTTTGCTTTCCGCCATTTTCTGCAGATAAATGAAAGCATGATTTCACCTGGTTCACACTTGGATTAACTCCAAGTCAGCAAATTGCAAAACTTGGTCGATCATCAGGTGCTCTAATTCAGTTTCTGTTGAGGTCACACTTGGTCACAATTAAAGAAATCATGCAGAATAGCACTACCCAAAGTATTACAGTTGCCCTCACTATTGACTCAATAAGGCATGGAGCTTACAGGGAGAGAATTGGAGAGAAAAGGTTGGAAGATTGGGAAATAAGAATTCCCATTAAGAAACAAAATTACTCATTCATAAAAATGAGGGTTTTTTTTTTAGGTGCTACGCCATTTTATTGCAATGAAAGGAAAGGTTCAGCTTGGGGCTTTGATAGATAGTTGGTGCATTGTTCATTCTGTGAATGGCACAGGCCCGATGGGCTGAATGGCCTCCTTCTGTGCTGTATGATTCTAGGTACACAGAACTCATAAGCAGCATATTACGCTAATCATTACTACTTTCCCCATCCTGTTTACGCTTGTCCTTGACACAAACGTTTTAACTGGATACACTTCAAGGTTGATCCCTGGCATGACTGTACAATTTCCCAACAGAACCGATATGAAATTAACTGAGGCCTGTACAAGATAACCTACAAGGAAAAGGTTTCAAAAGAATAGATTTAAAAATTATTTATTTAAGTATGTGTTTTTTAAAAACATTTTAAAAAGTGGATTACCATCAATAAATCCCCAGATTTCTTTTTCTGGGAGGTTAATTGGTTAAAAGAAAAAATCCTCCCAAATTTGATTTAAAAATCCTCAGTGTTTCTTACCCAAAATCAGGTCTGTTGAGCATGCCTCCTGATATTACTTATGCAATGCATGTTCACCTCTGGATCCAATTTGTGGCAGGAAGAGACGAAGGCTATGCAATTTGGATCTTTTCTACAGTGGTCTGAATCATCATTAGATCCTGATGGAGGACAATATCCCACATACTGCAGCAAGCTTCAGTCTTTCATTCCTGGCTGGGTAGGCAACAATGATAGCAGTGCACTACACTGATGATCTCGGTCTTCAGAGGACTATCAATCAAAGGCTAACTCAGGCCACACACCAAAGCATTGCTTATGAAACGCAAAATTTGCAACTGTTCCCTTGGACATAATCAGCAACAGTCTTTATTATTCTACCAACATGGTAACAAGCAAGTGTGTGGAGACAACAAAAAACAGGCTCTTCTAGTCTTCATTTTATAAAGGCTATCTCATCATCATCATCATAGGCTGTCCCTCGGAATCGAGGAAGACTTGCTTCCATTCCTGAAGTGAGTTCTTTGGTGGCTGAACAGTCCAATACGAGAGCCACAGACTCTGTCACAGGTGGGACAGACAGTCGTTGAGGGAAGGGGTGGGTGGAACTGGTTTGCCGCACGCTCCTTCCGCTGCCTGCGCTTGACCTCTTCACGTTTCGGCGTTGAGACTCGAAGTGCTCAACGCCCTCCCGGATGCACTTTCTCCACTTTGGGCAGTCTTTGGCCGGGGATTCCCAGGTGTCAGTAGTGATGTTGCACTTTATCAGGGAGGCTTTGAGGGTGTCCTTGTAACGTTTCCGCTGCCCACCTTTGGCTTGTTTGCCGTGAAGGAGCTCCGCATAGAGCACTTGTTTTGGGAGTCTCATGTCTGGCACGCAAACTATATGGCCTGCCCAGTGAAGCTGATCGAGTGTAGTCAGTGCTTCAATGCTGGGGATGTTAGCCTGGACAAGAACACTGATGTTGGTGCGCCTGTCTTCCCAGGGGATTTTCAGGATCTTGCGGAGACATCGTTGGTGATATATTTGAGGTGTCTTCTGTACATCGTCCATGCCTCTGAGACATACAGGAGGGCGGGTATTACTACAGCCCTGTAGACCATGAGCTTGGAGGTAGATTTGAGGGCCTGGTCTTCGAACACTCTTTTCCTCAGGTGGCCGAAGGCTGCACTGGCACACTGGAGGCAGTATTGAATCTCCTCATTAATGTCTGCTTTTGTTGATAAGAGGCTCCCGAGGTATGGGAAATGGTCCACGTTGTCGAGGGCCGCGTCGTGGATCTTGATGACTGGGGGGGCGAGGACAGGCTGGTGGAGGACCTTTGTCTTGCGGATGTTTAGCGTAAGGCCCATGCTTTCGTACACCTCAGTAAACGTCAACTATGTCCTGGAGTTCAGTCTCTGTATGTGCGCAGATGCAGGCGTCATCCGTGTACTGTAGCTCAACGACAGAGGTTGGGGTGATCTTGGACTTGGCCTGGAGGCAGCATAGGTTAAACAGATTCCCACTGGTTCTGTAGTTAAGTTCCACTCCAGCGGGGAGCTTGTTGACTGTCAGGTGGAGCATGGCGGCGATGAAGATTGAGAAGAGGGCTGTAGCCAAAATAGTCAATGCCGGGGCACTTAAAGACCCAGCTAAGAGAGCCCTATATAGCCAGCGCCTCACAGCTAACCTGGCGTGCCTTGAAAGACTATCTAAGGATTAAGTGACAGTCTGATGACAAATCCCATAAAAGTCGTGCCCGTGAACTGTACAAATAATTGTGGGTTATCGTTTAGCGTAACTATAACTTAAAAAAAAAAAGTTTCTTGATTTTTTTTCTCTTCCATTTCAGTGAAGTTCAAAATTTAAAACTTTACCAATTTTCCTGAATTTACCTGGGCTTTTGGGGTCCGCTTTTCCCTCGATGATTTTCTCCCTATTTTAAGATAAAAATAAAACCTGACAAAAGACAGGTTTTAAAGTGGCAATAAAAATGACATTTTAGGATCTTTACATGCTGCTGTTGGACAACACAATACAATGAGCTCCTTACCGTGGCAGTTTTCTAAAAGACAGGCAATGATTTCAGGTTCAAACACCTCGCATCAGGTAGGTCCACTTGGGTCATCCAGGTACACAATCTATCGAATGGCAATAGCAAAGGACTGAAATTAGTTTGCCTATCCACTCCATCAGTAAAAATACTCTGTCCACTGTGACCAAGATACACATTTTGTAATATTAATTGTGTATATATATATTTTTTAATCAGCAGTAAAATCGGTCCAATGCAGAACTAGGGGGTACTACATTGCTGCTGCTGTCTTTGGTTGTTAAATGAAGGCTCTGCCTGAATTAAACTGACGTGTTTGGATTTGATCAAGGATCCCATTACATTTGTGAAGGACAAGAAATTCTCCTGGCCAACATTATCTCAAGCAACACCACCAAAAATGGATTAACTCATCATCATTCATTGCACTGCTGTTTATGGGGCCTTCTGTGAATAAATTGTTTGCCACATTTCACTACACAACATTGACTGCACTTCAAAAAGCATTTCATCACATGTGAAGTGCTTTGGGACATTTCTGAAATGTCAAGATGCTATTGAAAGCAGGTCTTCAAATTCTTAATTTTTTATACTTTTCTTCCTATCATGGTATATTTATATCTTAAAATTATAATTTGTATTTTGGTTAGTGTCCAGAATATTTTGACATGTATTATCTGGAATGCATTACCTGAAAGGGTAGTGGAAGCAGATTCAGTAGTAACTTTTAAAAGAGAATTGGATTATAGACTTGAAAAGGAAGAATTTGCAAGGCTACAGGGAAAGAGCAGGAAGCATAGCACTTTGAGAGAACTGGAACAGGCATGATTGGCCTCCTTCTGTGCTGTATTATTCTAGGATTCTATAACCTTTAGGATGGTCAATAGGCTGTGTGAATTTATGATCAGCATGAAAATCAATGGCTGACCATGATTTTGGGCTTCTGCATCTGAGCAAAGAAGCTAAATTTCCACACTGACAACCCTAAAGGAACTTTTTGTTAAATCAGATTTTATATTATACAATGGACAAGGTTAAATTAGGTAACGTGTTTTTTTTAATGTTTGCTCTTGAAGGTGAGGAATGTTTCTGAAGAGCATACAAAGACATTCCCATTTTGCGTACTCAGTGTTGATTAAAGGATCCCATTCCTAGTAACGATAGCCTGCAATCTATTCCATCCCTGGCAAATGAGGCAAGTCTACACTGGTAAGACTAACCACCTTCCGAAGATGTGGCTAGCTGAATATGTGTGATTTGGAAAAATAAGGCTATTAACCAGTTAGCTCCGACAGCCTATGGCGCTGAGGAAGGACACAGCTGAGCACTGATACAGCCAAAGTGAATTCCAGTGGGACAGCAGTGAAAAAACATAGAAACATAGAAATTTACAACGCAGAAGGAGGCCATTTAGAAACATAGAAAATAGGTGCAGGAGTAGGCCATTCGGCCCTTTGAGCCTGCACCACCACTCAATAAGATCATAGCTGATCATTCACCTCAGTACCCCTTTCGTGTCCATGCCGGCCGACAAAGAGCTGCACGGCCCTTGGTCAGCAGCCCTAAAGTTTACATATAAACCTATGAACAATGACGAAAGGGCAAAGAGCACCCAGCTCAACCAGTCCGCCTCACACAACTGCGACATCCCTTATACTGAAGCATTCTACACTCCATCCCAAACGGAGCCATGTGATCTCCTGGGAGAGGCAAAAACCAGATAAAAACCCAGGCCAATTTAGAGAGAAAAAAATCTGGGAAAATTCCTCTCCGACCCATCCAGGCGATCGAAACTAGCCCAAGAGATCACCCTGGCCGTATTCTATTCCCTGCAGTACTTACCATTATATCTGCGCTGAACAACAAAATGTCATCCAGTCTAATCCCAATTACCAGCTCTAGGTCCATAACCCTGCAGGTTACTGCACTTTAAATGCCCATCCAACCATCTCTTAAAAGTGGTGAGGATTTCTGCATCCACCACTCCTCCAGGCAGAGTGTTCCAGATCCCCACAACCCTCTGCGTAAAGAAGCCCCCCCCCCCCTCAAATCCCCTCTAAACCTGCCACCAACTACCTTAAAATTATGCCCCCTCGTAATAGACCCCTTCATCAATGGAAATAGGCCCTTACTATCCACTATGTCCAGGCCCCTCAATATTTTGTACACCTAAGTGAGGTCTCCTCTCAACCTCCTCTGTTCCAATGAGAACAAACCCAGCCTATCCAATCTGTCCTCATAACTAAGATTCTCCATTCATGGCAGAACCCTAGTAAATCTCCTCTGCACCCTCTCTAGTGCAATCACGGCCTTCCTGTAATACGGCGACCAGAACTGCACGCAGTACTCCAGCTGTAGCCTAACCAAAGTATTACATAATTTAAGCATAACCCCCTTGCTCTTATATTCTATGCCTTGGCCAATAAAGGCAAGCATTCCGTATGCCGCCTTAACCACTTGACCTGCTACTTTCAGGGATCTGTGGACAAATACTCCAAGGTCCCTTTGTTCATCTACACTATTAAGTGGCCTACCGCTTAATGTGTATACCCTTTCCTTGTGAGCCCTCCCAAAGTGCACTTCTCTGAATTAAATTCCATTTGTCACTGCTCTGCCCACCTGACCAGTAGATTGATATCCTCCTGCAGCCCATGACTTTCTTCTTCATTATCAACTGCAAGTAACTGTAGTAATTCAGTCTAAAAATGTATTTCCAATGGTAAACTCATTGGGCCGGAACTTGCTGGGGCTGGGAATCTTAAGGCGCACACCATTATAGTTAGGCTTTCTTCTGCACCCTTCAGCCAAAAATCTTTTTGCACCCTAACTTGCTGGAAGCGCGAGCCGATATTGGTGTGGCGGGGGCAACAGGGCATCTGGGACCTCAGTGACCAACAATGCATCTCCTTAACCAATGAGATTTAAGGATTGAGAAATAAACAGAGGAACAACTGAGATGGAGACTGAGTTAGAGTGGGTAAATGTAATATCTAATCAGGTACAGAAAGAGAAATAAAGAGGAAAAGAAAAATTGGATTAAGAGAGAGAGATTTAAAATTTGATATTTTTAAAATCTCCAACAATTCAATACCTGAAGGAACGAGACTCCAATTTGAATTGTTCATTTCCTGGGCCAGCGTGGTTGATTGACATCATTAACAATTATCACCCCATTAGAAGGGTACTTGCCCTATTAATTACTCGACTTAACTTTGTGACGAGTTTAATGGGCAATTAATGCGCAAACCCAACAAGTTCTTAAAAATAACGAGGAGGTTAAGGGCGAGGTGCAGTTTGTGCGAAGCAAATGGAGCGGCGTAAACCAACCAGCAAGTTCTGGAAATTCACGACTCACCCCATCTCTCAATCCCTTGAACCTGCTGTCCGATTTGCACATTAATAACGGCATGCGCACTCACACGCTATTAATATTTCAGCAACTTTCGTCCTATTATTGTTAGTTTCTAACTGATAATATTTGGAGTTACCGATGCAACAGCCTGAATGTGTATATAACATGCACATATTTCAGCAACCCAGTATTTGCTGCTATTAATAGCTTACGTCAGTCGGCTGTCATCTTTGAGAATGAGTTTGTAGTTTGTATTAGTTCAAATTAATTTTAGATGGAAACAAAATGCCGAGTGTACAATAGTTTATTCTGATTTGAAAAATGTGTAAATGTGGTGACACATTGGGCCCAATTTTGGCCATGACTTGCATCAATTTTTTTGGAGTAAGTTGTTTTTTTCTGGCGTAAGTTAAAAAATGCCATTTTCCCTCAAAGATATGCTCCAGAGTAAGTCAGTTATTTTAACTTTTATTTGGAATGTTAGGGGGAAGGGGAAGGGGAAAGGGAAGGGGAAGGGAAAGGGAGGGGGAAGGGGAGGGAGGGGGAAGGGGGAGGGAGGGGGAAGGGGGAGGGAGGGAGGGAGGGGGAAGGGGGAAGGGGAAGGGAGGGAAGGGGAAGGGGAAGGGAGGGAGAGGGGAGGGGGAAGGGAGGGAGAGGGGAGGGGGAAGGGAGGGAGGGGGAGGGGGAAGGGAGGGAGGGGGAGGGGGAAGGGAGGGAGGGGGAGGGGGAAGGGGAAGGGAGGGAGGGGGAGGGGGAAGGGAGGGAGGGGGAGGGGGAAGGGAGGGAGGGGGAGGGGGAAGGGAGGGAGGGGGGAGGGGGAAGGGAGGGAGGGGGAGGGGGAAGGGAGGGAGGGGGAGGGGGGAAGGGAGGGAGGGGGAGGGGAAGGGAGGGAGGGGAGGGGGAAGGGAGGGAGGGGGAGGGGGAAGGGAGGGAGGGGAGGGGGAAGGGAGGGAGGGGGAGGGGGAAGGGAGGGAGGGGGAGGGGGAAGGGAGGGAGGGGGAGGGGGGAAGGGAGGGAGGGGGAGGGGGGAAGGGAGGGGGAGGGGGGAGGTAG
>NC_091982.1:105913418-106040688 GCF_044704955.1 Pristiophorus japonicus
GTGTGCTTCCCTGGTGGCTCGTCCGCTGATCCCAGTAAGGATACTACAATTGGCCTCAGAGCTCCAAGATTAGGTGAGGAGAAATTGCTTAGTGTTCACAATTAAAAGCCCCCCATGGAGCAGTGTGTCTGAGGCTTGCATGTGATGCTGCCTAACATCGACTAGCCAGCCAACATTTACCGTCAGACTAGGCTCAGTGGTAGCACTCTTATGAATCAGATGGTCGTGAATTTGAGTCCTATTCCAGAGACAACCATATTATCTCAGCTGACACTTCGGTGCAGTACTGAGAGTACTGTGACGTGAATACTGAATTTCTTCAAGCGAGAGCTGGACCTGTTACTGTCTGGGGTGGAGATCACCTCATACAGGAGGTAGGTATTGTGTAACATTAATCAGGGCCAGAGTGGTCTTGTAGACTAGTTTTGATCATCTAAGGGGGTCAGAGAAGAATTTTTCAGATTATCCCCCGAATTACGTCGGGTTTCATCTGGTTTTTCATGTCTCCCAGGAGATCATATCATGCTTCCAGGTGGGGTGGGGAATATCTGTATTGTGAAGCACAGGCACCGTATAGGTGTGGGACAGGTACATTTTTCATATGTTCAGATAAAATGATGTAATTAGTTATATTGAAAGGATTTTTATTTATGCATATTTTGTGCATGTTGATTTATGTAATTATGGCATCTGAAGGGAACACATTTATTTATCTATCCACCTGCACGACGATTTATTTGTGCTGAATTTATAAATTAATCTTTCTTACTTTGAGCAATGGCATGGGAAATCCATGATGTATAAAATTTTGCATCCAGCACATGTCTCAGCATGTGTGCAAATGGTTTGTCGCACAAATCCTGATTGGTTTCTGGGAAATTTGAATACTAGCTCCATTGTCTAAGGTCATTGTTCAAAAGCATGTTTCCAAATCCTTTTGGTGGCCATGTGCACCACTCTCTCACCCAGAAGCTCCTCCCCCATGGAACAGCAGAACCACTGACTCACCATAATTAATGCCATGAGATCCATTAATGTGCCACAATTCCATCATGTGTGGTCCTATCATGTGGCACCCTGAAGCTCCAAACTGCAGCATATCTATTTACCCTCTCTCACCTTTGTTGGGTACTCACTTATTTTTGTTTTTTAGTGTATGGCCCAGCAGCTAGCCTCTGTACTCACCCATTTTCTCCTCTCTCGCCTAACCATTTTGTATTGACCCAATTGTTAACCTTTCAACTGGTCATAGTAATTGTGTCTTCTCGGCCATCACGCTTGACCTTTATCACGTACACTGATTCCTGGACCACAAATTTAAAATTTTCATCCTCATATTTAAATTCCATTATTGCTTCACCCTTCCCTATCTCAGTAACCTCCTCCAACTTTAAACCTCCTCCCCCATTCCTCTGCTTCTAATTTCCTTCCCCTTCGCCCCACCATTAGCAGCCAGGCTTTTAGCCACCTAGGTCGTAAGCTCGGGAATTCCCTCCCAAAATCTCTCTGCCTCTCCACTTCCCTCTTTTCCTTTAAGACCCTTCTTAAAACACTTCTATATGAACATCGTTCCTAATCTTTCTTTGGCTTGGCATCCATGTTTGTTTGTTTGCAACTCTGTGAAACGCCTTGGGATATTTTTCTGTTAAAGAAACTACATAAATGCAAGTTATTGTTGTTATTGTTTCCCACTCTGTCCTTTGTTGCTTTGGGTTTAGATGCTGTCTTTCTGTTCCAAGAGTTCTTCTCCCTCCAATTTGTGTGCCAGTTCTGATATTTTTTGTTTCTAAACCAGGGCGAAAGGATCCTTCGCATTTAGCTCAGTATTCCAGCAGTACATTTTACTAATGGGTCTTTACTGTTAAAACTTGACAACTTTTCTTATTCAAAATTGAGCTCTGTTTATATGGGCAATGATTATTGTACAAATAACAGGGAAGCACTTTAAAAAAGAATCTAAAAGCAGTACAGTATTTTATCAAAGTGTTAATTTTAGAGTTGCTTTTTGGAAAACAAAACTGAGCCACAATGAGTTCTTGTGCACACAATATGTAGAGGAGGTCAGAATATGGTCACAAACCACTTGAACAGACAGAATCTGCATGTCGAGTCTCATTGATGCTGTCCTGCAGGAGCTGTACAATGCCCACTTCAACCTGCTACTCTCTGTTAAACATCCTATTATTCAAAAAGGTTTTCCATTATCCCAGAGTGGTAAAAAAATATATATTTTGCAATGGCTATTTGGCTTGCAACTGCTTTTTGTTAGATATCATAGGCAGGAAGTTAATGCGGTTTTAATTTCTAAGAAAATGCTATGATGAAATGTACATGTGAACAGGCACAGCATTATTTTTAGCAGGTCATTCAATGCGCCCTTTTATGTTTTACGAGTATTGGTTTTGTATGTATTTGCAGGTGGATTTTTACTGCTGGATGTCTCCTCTGACATTACTCACCATAGTCTTGAGTCTCGAGTGTGTTTATCCATCGCTGTAATGCAACAAATGTATTGAAACAATACATTGTATTATATACTAGAAAGACAAGGGCAGCAGGTGCATGAGAATACAATCATCTCCAAGTTCCCCTCACATACCATCCCGACTTGGACCTATATCGTGGCGGCGCGGCGCGGGGCGTTCCGGGGAAAGGTGCTTGTGTCCGTTAAAGCGCCATGATCGGTGACGCAAAGTATATTGAGGCAGCAGCGTGGAGACCACGACCTGCGAGGGAACATCAGCAGCAGGTTGGGGCCATAAAAGGAGCAGCGAGCGTGCGGCCCGGGAGCAGCGTGGAGGCAGGCCACTTCAAGGTACAGCGGGAGCTGGTGCAGGAGGGCGGCGGCTGTGAAGAGTGATGTCATCAAGATCCAGGTTGGTGATTGGAGCGTGGGCAGATACAAAAGGAGTGGCGAGACTGTGGAGGGATGTGATCGGGGCCCAGGGGAGGCGTGAGTTCGGGGTCAGGGGCCCAGGGGCAGCACGGGCCAACCCATGCTGCGATACTTATGCGCACTAGGTCCGTGCAGCAGAGCTGGTCTCCAGTCGTCTTGGGTAATCCTTGCCACTGGACTAAGACCTAGCTCTGTCAAGCCCATGCAGTGACTGGTGTGCAATGGCCACCCCACGTTAAAA
The DNA here is from genome assembly GCF_044704955.1 of Pristiophorus japonicus. Taxonomy (NCBI): domain Eukaryota; kingdom Metazoa; phylum Chordata; class Chondrichthyes; family Pristiophoridae; genus Pristiophorus; species Pristiophorus japonicus. Next base: position 105,916,556 of record NC_091982.1, read on the forward strand.
AAATTCACGCACAGGCATCTTCCACCGTTCAGGATGTAGTTCAGGTCCTTCATTGAAACAACTGTGAACTCGTCCTTTTTTTTGGCATGGAAGCAAGCCATCCTCGTTTCGAGGGACCACCTATGATATCGCTGTTCCTTCATCGTCGCTGGGTCAAAATCCTGGAACTCTCTACTGAACAGCACTGTGGAGTACCTTCAGCGCACGGACTGCAACAGTTGAAGAAGAAGGGGGGTCACCACCACCTTCTCAAGGGCAACCAGGGATGGGCAACAAATGCTGGTCTTGCCAGCGACGTCCAGATCCTGAGACTGTATTTTTTTTTTAATTACTTACATAAGGTATGATGCACCTTACTGATAGTCAAAGTTACAAACGCCACTTTACTAAACCTGCTTAAGATGCACTTGGGTGTGTGACTGATTCAGTTATTCATTGCCAGATCTGGTTAAACCTTGTTGGTATATCATTTCTCCCTCTCCTCAGCCAAGATTATCTTGAGAAGCAAATCAAACCCAGAGGCTGCTTTTCTCCATTTTATACTGCTTCCTCATACCCTGTGCCTTGTTTCCTCCACCGACACCAAATGCAAAAAGGTCATGGATTTCAACATTTTCAACATCCATGTAGCTGCCTCTGCTGCCAACTTCCTCCTCTCTGCCACCCCCACACCTGACCAATTCCAGTCCACCATGTATCCTACCCTGATGACTTCTCACTCTAGTTTCTCTCCCATCTTCTACTCTGCGCCCCCTTCCCCCCCCTGCTCCAAGGTTGTTAATTCTCCAAGGCCCAGCTCCTTTACCCGACTGCTGGCACTGATGCTTGCCGACGTTGTTAATCTAGCTCAGGTTCCATCCCTCCCCCTTTCAAAGCGACTGTCAAGACCCAGCTCCTCAAATGCTCACCCTTGACCCATCTGACCTCTCCTACCTCCCTTCCATCACTAAGGTTCTTTAAATGTGTCAGTGCCTCATGTCCAGCTGTCCCAAATGCCCTGTTCAAACTCCGTTTGTTCAGCATCCACGCTGCTCACGACACCAAATCTGCTCTACCCAGTCACAAATGACTGACTGCAATGACCATTGCGTTATCTTTCTTTGTGTCACTCAACCTCTCCAGTGTTTGGCAGTCGATCACGCCACTCCATTTCCCATCCACCCTCCCCTCCATTGCCTCACCTCCGTTGTCCAGCTCTGTGCCATTGACCTTGGCTAACACCACTTGTACCTGTCCAAATGTAACCAGTACAGCTCCAACAATGGCTTCTTTCCACCCTTGAACAGTCACCTCCAGAGTTAGCCAAAGATGAATCCTTGACCGCATTCTCTTGCTGGTGCTGCTCCAGAACACCCAAAGGAGCACTTAAAGTGGCCGAAGTAGCCCTGAAGCTGGGTCTTCTTCCTCCAGCGTGATGCTCAGCGGGATTGCTGATGCCGCACCTGGGACTACCGCTGATCCTCTCCTGGCGGTCCCTCGACCTCAACCTTTGCCTTCTCACCTGACACAAAATGGAAACATTAGGGGGCAGAAATTGCCCCTTTGCGCAGGGCCAGTTAGCGCCTCCTCCCAGCACTAACGGAGCGGTAAAGAGTTAGCGTATGGACGCAGCAACCACATCGACTCGCGCGGAATTGACCACCTCTTCGCCGATGGCTACGGCTTTGTGACCTGCTCGCGATGCTCCTCTGTGCACGGCGATGATGAGGTCAACACCATGCGCTTCGCCTCCCACCACCCTAGAAATTAAATGGCTCCGTGCCCCTCTACCTAACGCTTGCCGATGCCAACGACAGCTGTCGGCTTCAAGTTGTCAGGCTGCAGTGCCCGCAATATTTAAAGGCACGCTGTTGGATATATCTTTTGGTCGGCCAAATTGTTCCCCAGGTTGCAGTTATTTTGTTGTTTGCATGTGCCACCTCCATCAATGATTGCTGGCCCTCAGTTTACTTTGGCTTCCATCGCTTCCCCTGGTTTAGTCAGGTCCATTTGGGGACAACAACATTCTTTGGCAATCATGGGCTCAGCATTGGCAGCGGACCGCCTTCTCCAACTTCACCATCGGAGGATAGTTCGCAGAATTGAGCCAGGCAGGCATCGGGAGAGGGAAAGGGAAAGGCTCCCACTGGGAGAGGCCCTTGCACTGAGGATGAGGGAGAGGAACAGGGAGAGGGACAGACACAGGCAGATGGAAAGGGACCGGAAGAGGCAAAGGGAACATGAGCAGCAGGCAGAGGCACAGCAGCAGGAGGATCCAGAGGGACAGGAACAGCAGGAGCAACACGAAGAGGTCCATGAGGATGTGGGCAGAGGAAGACGTTCACACAGATGTGCCAACAGAAGACCGTACGCACCCAGGGTCTTTCACCAAGTTTTCCTACGTGCACTTCACTGAGGAGCACTGTGTCTGAATTTACAAAGGACGTGGTGACGGAGCTGTGTCATCTGCTGCAGCCAGACCCCGAGCCTCAGACCAGGGTGAGGACGGCTCTCTCAGTGACAGTGAACACTGGTCACCATCAATTTCTATGCCACTGGATCTTTCCTGGGAGCCATAGCAGACATCTCCAACATCTCCCAGTGTGCCACCCATTGTTCCATTCATGATGTCACAGATGCTCTGTACAGAAGGAGGATTGAATAGATCTCATTTCCCATGACCAGACAGAAGGAGCTGGAGCTGGAGTGATATCGCTCACTCAATGTGTAGTTGGTGTGTGACCACACATGCACAATAATGGCTGCTAATTCCTGGCAGCGGCCACGATGCCTTCATCCTGTGCCAGACCGGTGTGCCAGCTCTGTTCCAGCCAATTAATGCAGCTCCCGGTTGGCTCCTCAGAGACAAGGGCTACCCACTATGCACCTGGCTCACGACTCCCCTCTGCAACCGCACCACTCCGGCCCAGCACTCTTAAAATTAGTCATGTCGCCACCAGGAGCATCACTGAGCAGACCATCAGAGCACTGAAGCAACAGTCCCGCTACCTTGACCGCTCAGGAGGAGTCCTCCAGTACTCGCCTGACCGGGTGTCCCTATTCGTCGTCGTTTGCTGCATGCTTCACAACCTGGCAATCAAGAGGGCCCAGCCATTGCCCGAAGATATAGCCGTTGCACGTCAGGAGGAGGATGAGCAGCAGGACCAGGAGGAAGAGGAGCTGCAGGAGGAGGTACAGCCGGCAGGCAGGATGCACTGTCACCATCCCGATCCTGCACGAGAGGTCTGAGACTGTCTCATAAGACCTCGGTTCCAATAAGATCCTCCCACTTACCGCTTCCTTTGTGCCTCCCCATAAACACATCAATGAGCCCTTCTTTCCATATCACATGCCCAACACTGAAATGAGATACAAGACGAAACAGTAAAGATGAGAATCAACATTTGTATGTAAAAAGTGCAACATCACCGTTGGAGTGAAGGCCAGGATGTTGCCGGAGGGATGAAGGCTCGAACGTCGCTGGAGGGAAGGCTCATGCGTGAGGTAGGCCCAAAACTGTGTTTGAAGCTGGTCGGAGGCTCACTGCCGTTGAGATCACCAGGGGTTGACTGGAGCAGCTGAGTTGGCCAGTGGGAAGCGAGAAGCGACGGTCCAGCTGGAGGGACCTGGCAGTGGGGAGGTCGACCTGGAAGGTAAGCCGAGGTTGGGGGATGGGCAGTGGGCTCTTGCAGCACAGGATTTTAGGGTTTTAGGGGTAGGTAAAATACTTTGGTGGGTCGAAGTTAAGGCCAGAGGGGACTGACAGTGAGTGGGGGAAGGTTTGAGGGAGAAAGAGGTGGAGGGTGGCAGCAGATGGTCAGAGGAAGGTTTGTTCGGGGAGAGCTCCCTAGGGAGCTGCTATCCCATCCGCCATCTTGGGAGTGCCATACATAACATATATCATTCACCCTTGTGCATCTCCGATATCCTCTTTTACGTAAAACTATTCTACTATTACACCGCAGTGTGTTCCCTGTGGCTATAGCAGGGCTGGTGGGAGGAAGCTGTGTTTCCGAGCCAGAAACCACAGATGGCCTTCCAGGACATCCTCGACCAGTTCTGGGCCTGGAAGGCCCGGCTGCAGCAAGGAGCACCTCAGGCTGGGCGACGGCAGTCTGGGTGACAGTCGTGGGTAGTTGCAAGATGGAGTGGCAGTGTGGGATCAGAAATGTTGTCACCTGAGAGAGGACAGCAGGTTCCTGTTCCACTGACCCAGTGCCACACCCCTGGGGCAGCTCCTCAGCCTCTGCACCAATCTGATGGAGCACTGATTAACCGTGTTGGACCCAGCGGCGATGGCCGCAGTCAGGGTTTGCATGGCATCATGCATGAGAGCAGTCTGAGCATCCAGGCGGGAACCATTGCAGCAGCAAGATGTTGCGGTGCCTTCACCTGTGCCCCAATAGAAACTGCCACATTGCCCATGAGATGCCTCATGAAGTCTGGATCTGCACGGTCTGTCTGGGAGTCCACCATCGTCTGCACACTGGCAATGATGGTCTACATGGTGTGCGCAGAGCTGTCTACAATGCGGCAGGCAGTCTCCTCCACACTCCTTACCACTTACGACAGGCTCTAGGGCACCCTTGCCATTGCTCCTATCATGTTGGAGTGCAAGGCCGTCATCCTTTGTTCAAATGCCTTCCCAATGAGGTTCTCATCCGAGTCCAGTGGAGCTCACGCGTGAACTTGCCCTCCGGGAAGCTGGCTCCCGAGCTTGCCTTACCCCTTGACCCTGCTGCAGCCCGCGAGGACCCGGTGCAGCATCCAGTGCAGACCCCTCTCCTAAGCTCAACTGCAACGACTGCGTACTCTCAGTATCTGAGCTGGTACGTGCGAGTGTGAGAAGCAGTGACACGGTGCTTGGATCATCCTCCTCCTCCCCCTCCTTCTCCTCTCCCCCTCCCCCTCCTTCTCAACCCCCTCTCCCCCTCCTTCTCCTCCCCTCTCCCCTCCTCCCCCCTCCCCTCCTTCCTCCTGCAGACTGGGTTGGGGGGGGGACACAGGCTGGGATGTGGGCGGGGCATTGTCTGAAAACACAAATGGCACAAGAGGTGCAATAAGGTGAGGGAAGGGGGGCAGGCATGCAGGAAGAAAGGTGGTCAGAATGTGGAGAGGCTAAATGAAAAGGCCTCCTGCTTTAAATGGAAGGTGGGATGAGAGGAAAGCTTTCACTTACCAATGTTGGCCCCAGCGGGCTCGGTGGTCCCCACTGCCATGGGGGGGGGGAGGGGCGGGTGCCACCTGCAGGCCCATAAGACGAAGGACTTGCTCCTCCAGGTCTGTGAGCTGGCCCAGTTCAAGCTCCCCTACTCCTGTTTGCTGTTGCTGCAGCCTGTTATGTACCATGTTGGCCTGCAAAAGAAAGGAAACTTGGTAACAGTGCAGTTATGCATGTGGAAAAAATACAGGGGCAGCTTAAGCAGCTGTAATTCTAAGCAAAGCATCAAATGAGGCAATAACTGTGAACAGGCACATCCTGAGTTAAATGCTGGTTTGCTGAGTCTGCATAGAAGCTGCCTTGTAAAAGTTGTGGGAACAGACAGGCTCACAGGTTCATAGGTCATAGGTTCATAGGGAAGAGTTGGGGGAACATGTACTCACTTTGACCTGACGAGTGAGGTCGCAGAACGTCTTGCGACACTGTGGGTGTGCGGTCAATGATGGAGGTGCCCGATACCTCGGCAGCCCCTCTGCCCAGAGAGCTCTGAGAAGCTGTGGAGCGGACCTCCCAGCTGGAGGGGAAAGGATGCGCCTCCTGTCCTCCACTGCCCCACTAGTGTCTCCAATTCGCCGTCGTAGAAACGGCTGGCCCTTTTACTGCCTCTCCTAGCTGTCATGACGGGCCTCACTAAGTAGCTATTCAACTGTGAAAAACAGGAGAATCAGCAGAACAAACCTGCAAAGGCATCCCCTTTAAGAAGCTCAATGACCAGGTGACTCATTAGGAGTGAATAAAACTTACCTGAAATTGGCTGCACATTTCCACCACTGCCCCTCCAGTGCCACGCGGAGGCCATTTAGTGCTCCAACAACGCTGCTCTCTGATTTGCAAAACAAAGTGCCGAAATTACAAACTTCCTCCTGTACATCTCGGCTGGTGCTAACTTTTCACTTAATTCAAATTATGTGCCCCAAACCCAGCGCAGTGCAATTTTGGCCCCTCGAGCTCTTAGGGAGGCAGCTAACTGGGAGTTTGGAAGTTGGAGGACAGATGCTAGCTGTAGATTCATGAGGCAATTCTGCTTCACTTCCATCTCATTCTACGAAAGCCTGCATTACTTGCTCACAAACTAGATCATACTGAAGGTTACGTGTGAACTCTCGACGATCCATTCTAACCTTGAACCCTGCTTCACTGCAAAATGCTAATACTCTGTTATTCTGCTATCAGTTATCCATGAGAAAGTGGATGAATTGGCTTGCTCTACCAAACAAGACATCTGTGACCTGCTTTATACATATGTGCACAGCTTATTGGTTTAATGTTACTGATTTCTCCAGTGATAGCTTGGAACATCCCTGTAGCACAAAAGCTCATGAAGGTTGCGACATTACTGCGTCATTACCAACCCATTTAAATCCAGCTGCAAACTGTAGAATGGGTGTACTGTTATCAGCTGGAAATACATTGCAATGTTGGGAAGATAGAAAATGAGCGGGGATCTGACATGATATCTGCCAAATAAAGAGACAAATCCAGACGAGAATTTGGAAACAGGTGCAATAACTTCCCAATCCTTTTTGAGCTAGTTGTCAGGTGATGTGGGCTGTTGTGCATTCTGGGCATTGATGTTTTACCAGAGGAGGGTGAAAACTACAACTCCCACAATACAACCGTTTTACACGCTGAAGTAGTTCACAGCAGCTGGCAATCCTGAGCTCAGACTCAGGTAAAATTTCCAATTCAACCCCCAGACAGACCGCAGGCCAATATGTCATTTTTCTGTACTTGGTTTCTCACCAGGGCCTCCACACCCTTGACTCCATTATCCTCCTCATCTTCAGTGTGTAGCTTTGGTATCCTGTTCAACCCTGAGCTGAGCTTCAAACTCCATATCAAATCCAGTACCAAGATCACTAACTTCCACCTGTTAAAATGTTGCCTGTCACCATCTCGACCTCACCCCCCACTGATGCTGAAACCCTAGCCCACGCCTTCATTACCTCCTGTCTCAATGTTTCCAATGCTCTCACCATAGGCTCCCCCTACACAAGCTCCGACACCCAGAATTCGACCACCTGTACACTATTGCATACGAGGTCCTGCACACTTCACCAAGATCCACTGGCTTCCCAATGCCCAATAAATTGATTTCAAAATCCTTATCCAACATTACAAATCCCACCATGGCTTTGCTGTAGTCTACCTCTGCAAACTCCTGCAGCCCATATAGCCCACATCCTCTGCTCTTCTGAACCATTCCCTCCCTCACCAATCCAGCATTGGTGGCTGACCATGCATGATCCTATTCACTCGAATCCTTCCAAACCCTCTCTACCTTGCTACCTCCTTCCTCGTGCTTTAGAAGTTGCTGCTTGTTTTATTAGAAGTTTTATGTTTAGCTGTATACACTGGCCTTAGTAAACAAGGAAAACGATGGATGAAAACAAAAATTATTTAAGCAGTTTGATCTATCGCTTTTGCTTTACTCGCTGTTTTGTGAACGGTGACTCTGGAAAAAAAAGAGGGATTTGATTGTTAGATATTTAGGCTGGTTATTCATTTCTCATTTTCACTTTTTCTTGTATTTTTTTGACGGGTGAGCTATTTGATTGGCAACTTCACAGATAATAAAAAAGGAGGGAGAAAGAAAACAGGGAATTATAGACTGGTTAGCCTGACATCGGTCGTGGGGAAAATGTTGGAATCAATTATTAAAGATGTAATAGCAGCGCATTTGGAAAGCAGTGACAGGATTGGTCCAAGTCAGCGTGGATTTATGAAAGGGAAATCATGCTTGAAAATCTTCTAGAATTATTTGAGGATGTAACTAGTAGAGTGGACAAGGGAGAACCAGTAGATGTGGTGTATTTTGTCTTTCAAAAAGCTTTTGACAAGGTCCCACACAAGAGATTAGTGTGCAAAATTAAAGTACATGGTATTGGGGGTAATTTATTGACGTGGATAGAGAACTGGTTGGCAGACAAGAAGCAAAGAGTAGGAATAAACGGGTCCTTTTCAGAATGGCAGGCAGTGACTAGTGGGGTACCACATGGCTCAGTGCTGGGACCCCAGCTATTTACAAAATACATTCATGATTTAGACGAAGGATTGAATGTAATATCTCCAAGTTTGCAGATGACACTAAGCTGGGTGGCAGTGTGAGCTGTGAGGAGGATGCTAAGAGGCTGCAAGGTGACTTGGACAGGTTAGGTGAGTGGGCAAATGCATGGCAGATGCAGTACAATGTAGATAAATGTGAGGTTATCCACTTTGGTGACAAAACAGGAACACAGAATATTATCTGAATGATGACAGATTAGGAAAAGGGGAGATGCAACGAGACCTGGGTGTCATGGCACATCAGTCATTGAAAGTTGGTATGCAGGTACAGCAGGCGGTGAAGAAGGCAAATGGCATGTTGGCCTTCATAGCTAGGGGATTTGAGTATAGGAGCAGTAAAGTCTTACTGCAGTTGTACAGGGCCTTGGTGAGGCCACACCTTGAATATTGTGTGCAGTTTTGGTCTCCTAATCTGAGGAAGGACATTCTTGCTATTGAGGGAGTGCAGTGAAGGTTCACCAGACTGATTCCCGGGATGGCAGTACTGACATATGAAGAAAGACTGGATCGACTAGACTTATATTCACTGGAATTTAGAAGAATGAGAGGGGATCTTATAGAAACATATAAAATTCTGGGGGGATTGGATAGGTTAGATGCAGGAAGAACGTTCCCGATGTTGGGGAAGTCCAGAACCAGGGGTCACAGTCTAAGGAGAAGGGGTAAGCCATTTAGGACCGAGATGAGGAGAAACTTCTTCACTCAGAGAATTGTGAACTTTGGAATTCTCTATCATAGAAAGTTGTTGAGGCCAGTTCGTTCGATATATTCAAAAGGGATTTCGACGTGGCCCTTACGGCTAAAGGGATCAAGGGGTATGGAGAGAAAGCAGGAATGGGGTACTAAAGTTCCAGGATCAGTCATGATCATATTGAATGGTGGTGCAGGCTCGAAGGGCCGAATGGCCTACTCCTGCACCTATTTTCTATGTTTCTATGTTTAGTTATTTGACCCCAAAATGATATTTTGGCCCATGGAGGTGTGACACTTCTGAGGCCACATTCCAAGCATAACACCTTTAAAGAATGTAATGGATGCTTGCTGAATAGAAGATTTTTACATATTTGGATGGATGTAATAGTGAAATCCTATTATAGCTAGTTTGTGAGGTTGAATCAAACATTCCATATAATAACAAAGGGATACAAAACCTACGGTAATATATAAAGAGCTAAATTGGAACTTTCAACATTTGTAGCAATAATATTATAATCTATAAAGCTGCACAGATAGTAACCATGGTGATTTTATTTTTGTACATGTATTTAGGGCAGACTGCACATCTTCAAAAATATAGGACCAACATTCAGTTACTTCCCTCATTAATAATTTCCTTAATTAGTGCAATATTTTAGTCGTATGCAATCATGAAAAGCTGACAGTCCATAATAGGCAGCTGAGGGGAGATTGAAGAAAGGATTATTTTTAGCTATTATAAATTAGTTGAGGTTTATCTGCATTGAGGGCAGTACAAAGCAGAAGCACAAAGCAATGGCCTTAAATTGAAACTAATGCAAGGATCCTATTGTGATACAATATTTAATTAATAATTGGACCCAAAGGCATAGCATATGAACGAGAAAGTGAAAAGTGACTTATGTCCAGTGGAATCTATGAGTTATTGAAATATCATATTACATTACTGGGACATATTGCCAGCACTTGAGTGCTCCACTCTATAAAATTACATCTAATTTACAACTCAGAAACAGGCCATTCAATCCAGCCAGTCCGTGTTGGTCTTTATCTTTCACATGAGAAGTAGTCCCAACCCCATGCGCCCATCCTTTCTCATATCCCCTTTTTTCCCCTTTCTTTCAACCACCTGTCCAACCTATTCTTAAATGTTCACTTGGTCTTTATTTCAAAATCGCTAACTCCAGTAGCATATTCCACAGGCTCACAATACTCTGTGGAAAACAGATTCTCCTGCTCTCTGTCCTAAATCTCATATGTTCCTCCTGTTCTTGACTCCTCAAAGACTGGAAGCAGTCTATTTCTATCTACTCTGCTCCACCCATTCTTAATTTTAAATACCTCTATCTAAACACCCCTAATCTCTTCTGTTCTACTGAAAACAGCCCCAACTTTTCAATTTTTTCTCGCAATTGTATTTCCTCAAACTAGGCAGCTTCCTAATGAATCTGCACTGTACCCACCCAATTGCTTCAACATCTTTCCTATAGCGTGATCCAAAGTTGTACACAGTACTCCCAACTGTGGCCTTACTAAAGTTACACATGGAATCACCATTAAATCTTGACTTTTATATTCTATGCCTCTTGCCATAAAGCCTAGCATTCCTTGAACTTTTTAACAACCTTTTCCACTTGAGGTGCTGCTTTTAATATCTTTTGAACCTGACCCCCAAATCCTTCTGCTCCTTCACATCACCAGCTTTCTCCCAAAGTATAATCTTTAATTTTCTTTTCTTTACCAATATGTACCACCTCACATTTACTAACATTGAATTCCATCTGCCACTTTTTTACCCATTCCACTAACTTGCAGCTTTCTTTGGCTCTTGGAATGATTTACTATGCCTCCTGTTTCAGTATCATGTGCAAATTTTGACACTATTCCCTCGCCCGATATCCAAATTATTGATGTAGATAGTGAATAGGATCGGTCCCAGACCAGAACCTTGTGGGATACTGATACCCATTTCTAACCACTCTGAGAAACTGCTGTTAACTCCTCTGTCTCCTCCCTTCTAACCGGTTTTATTTTTTTCTACACACCCAATTCCATCTCTTTTAATCTTCTCCAATAGTCTACTGTGTGGTACCTTGTCAAAGGCCACTGCATTTGCCCCATCCAGCATATCTGTCAACTTCTAAAAAAAACTCTGTCAGCTTTGTCAAACACAATGGCAGGAAGTAAGACCTATTTTAGATTTCTGTACACATTGTGTCAGTCGAGATCAGGTCCTCCTGGTATGTAGGTCTTGGTGAAAGATTATTTCATAAGGAATATTTCTAAAAATTTTTAATGAGTCCAGAATAAGAGGCTATATATATAAGATAGCTACTAACAGATAAAATAAAGAATTTAGAGGGAATTTATTTTACAGAATGGTAAGAATGCGAAACTCACTGCCACATGGAGTGGTTGAAGCAGATGATAAGGTGAGGCTGAAGCATTCACGAGGGAGAAGAGAATAGAAGGATACAAGAGCAGGGCGGGAAGAGGTCATTAGAATGGGGGGTGGGTCGTGTGGAGTATAAACACTGGCATGGATCAGGTGGGCTATGTGGCATGGATCAGATGGGCTATATGGCATGGATCAGTTGGGCTATGTGACATGGATCAGGTGGGCTATGTGACATGGATCAGGTGGGCTATGTGGCATGGATCAGTCGGGCTATGTGGCCTATTACAGCACAGATGCAGGCCATTCAGCCCAACTGATACTATCACCAGTAAAAAATGATTTGGGCACTGGGCAGTTACTCATTTTTAGTGTGGAAGCAAGTCATCCTCAACTCTGAGGGACTGCCTATGATGATGATGACTGGGCAGTTAACAATTTTGGGCTGTGTTAATTTGGACTGTGAAAAACACTCAACTTTGTTGTATCTGCCAAGAACATTTAGAGCTGTAGAATACTGGGAAATTCTAGTTGGTTACAGGACTGTAATATTTGGTGTGAGTACTTAAAACTCAACAAGGAACACAATGACACATTAATTATGCCAATATCTTACCCTGTATGTACCTTGTCATCCAGGGGCTCTAAATTTGGCAGTTCTACCCTTTTTCTTTATGGGAACATGTTTACCCTGAACTCGATGCATCTCCCTCTTGAATGCCTCCCACTGCTCTGACACTGATTTACCTTCAAGTAGCTGTTTTCAGTCCACTTTTGCTAAATCACTTCTCAACCTAGTAAAATTGGCTTTCCCCCAATTTAGAACCTTTACTCTTGTTTTATCTTTGTCTTTATCCGTAATTATGCTAAAACTAACTGAATTATGATCACTATCACAAAAATGCTCTTCCACTGATACTCCACCCACCTGCCCAGCTTCATTCCCTTAAACAAAATCCAGAACTGCCCCCCACTCCTTTTGTTGGGCTTGCTACGTATTGGTTAAAAAAGTTCTCCAGAGTGCAATTTATGAATTCTGTGCCCTCGATACCTTTTACACAGATAGTATTCCAGTTAATATTAGGGTAACTGAAATCCGCCAATATTATAGCCATTATTTCTGCAGAAATTTGCCTACAAATTTGCTCTTCTATCTCCCCCGGACTGTTTTGGGGGTCTACCGTACACTTCCAGAGTGTGACTGCCCCTTTTTTGTTCTTTAGTTCAACCCATATAGCCTCATTTGATGACTGTCTAACATCATCTCTTCCCACAGCTGTAATTGTTTCTTTAACCAATATTGCCACCCCCCTCCTGTGAATTCCTCAACCCATATTCACGACCACCCACTTGTCCTTGCCATCTCTCGTGGCCTCGCTATTCCTACCGTGTCAATTACAGATAAGGCTGTAACCTTATCCTTGTATCGCTGTCCACCCACATCCCTTCCCCCACCCAACCGGACTTCCTTCTGCATCCGCCCCTGGAAAAAACTCTCCCCAAACTCTCTTACAACTGCATTTATCAATTCCAAACTGTTCAGCCGTTGGCCCTCTTTTCACTATGGCATTTCTGCAGCCACCGATCTGCTCAACCACACCCTCACCACCACCTGTGATGCCCTAGCCCTATCAAAACCATTACTCTCTCTCACCCTGGCCGTTTCCCCGGTACAGCCCTCATCTTTGCTCACTCAAGTCCAAGGGGCGCAGCCTTGAACGGATGTGGCGGACAACTGGTTTAGCCATTCACCACCAGATCTGGCTGCAGCACATAAAGCATTATCGGTTCCTGCTCTTGTCTGCAAAAACTGCTCACTATTCCAGAATCATTCAGGAGTGCGAAGATAACCCCATGCTACTATTCTCTATTGCTAACCACTTTTCTTAAACCTCTCTCCCCTGGCTCCACCACACTCACCTCCAACACGCATGAGAAGCTCATGGACTCCTTTGTCTTTTCCAGTTCCCTTCCATAGGGACAAAGTTCCTCTGAGGTGCCCCCTTGCCCTAGTTCTAAACTCGCCTCTTTGTCTAGTTTCTCTCTGATCTACCCTCTTGAGCTCTCCACGCTCATCCTGTCCATGAGACCCACTTCCTGCTCCCTTGACCCTATTCCTACTAAACTGCTGACCACCCAACTTCCTTTTCTGGCTCCCATGTTAGCGGTTCTCTCTCCTCAGGTACTGTCCCCCTCGCCTTCAAATCTGCTGTCATCATCCCTCTCCTCAAAAAACCTACCCATGAACCACCGTGCTTGCTCACTACCGCCTCATCTCCAAAGTCCTTGAATGTCGCCTCCCAAATTTGTGCCCATCTTTCCCGGAATTCCATGTTTGAATCCCTTCAATCTGGTTTCCGCCCCTGCCACAGTACCTAAACGGCTCTCATCACAGTCACAAATGATTGTGACAAAGGTAAACTATCCCTCCTCATCCTCCTCGATCTGTCTGCAGCTTTGACAGTTGACCACTCCATCTTCCTCCAACCCTCTCCATCACTCTCCAGCTGGGTGGGACTGCACTCGCCTGGTTCCATTCCTATCTAATCGTAGCCAGAAAATCTCCTGCAATGATTTCTCTTCCCACTCCCACATCGTTACCTCTTGTGTCCCCCAAGGATCTATCCTTGGCCCTCTCCTATTTCTCATCTATATGCTGCCCTTTGGTGATACCATCCAAAAACACGGAGTCAGTTTCCACATGTACGCTGATGACACCCAGCTCTACCTCTCCACCACTTCTCTCGACCCCTCCATGATCTTTAAATTGTCAGACTGCTTGTCTGACATCCAAATTTTCTCCAATTAAATATTGGGAAGACCGAAGCCATTGTCTTTGGTCCCCGCCACAAACTGCGTTCCCTAGCCACTGACACCATCCCTCTGCCTAGCATCTATCTGAGGCTAAAGCAGACCGTTTGCAACCTAGGCATCATATTTTACGCTGAAATGAGCTTCCGAGCACATATCCGCAGTGTAACTAAAACTGCCTAATTCCACCTTCGTAACACTGCCTGCCTCCGCCCCTGCTGCTGAATCCCTCATCCATGTCTTTGTTACCTCTAGACTTAACTACTCCAACGCACTCCTGGCTGGACTTCCACATTCTACCCTACGTGAACTTGAGGTCATCCAAAACTTGGCAGCCCGTGTCCTAACTCGCACTAAGTCCAGATCACCCATCACCCCTGTGCTCGCTGACCTACATTGGCTCCTGGTTAAGCACCACCTCAATTTCAAAATTCTCATCCTTGTTTATAAATCTCTCCATGGCCTCGCCCCTCCCTATCTCTGTAATCTCTTTCAACCTCACAACCTCATGACATGTCTGCATTCCTCAAATTCTGCCCTCTTAAGCATCTCTGATTATAACTGCTCAACCATCGGTGGCCGTGCCTTCAGCTGCCTTGACCATAAGCTCTGGAAGTCCTTCCCTAAACCTCTCTTTCCTCCTTTAAGTCGTTCATTCAAACCTATCTCTTTGACCAAGCTTTTGGTCATCTGCTGTAATTTCTTCTGATGCGGCTTGGTGTCAAATTTATTTGTTTTGTCTTATAATACTGCTGTGAAACGCTTTGGGGCTATATAAATCATCAACTCATAGGTGGTCCCTCAAACGAGGATGACTTGCTTCCACATCAAAACGGATGAGTTCACAGATGTTTCAATGAAGGACCCGATATTCCAGTCCTGAATTCCACAAGTGGAAGATGCCTGTGCATGGATTTTTTTAATGTGTGGTGACCATTGCACACCAGCCACCACACGGGCTTGACAGAGCTAGGCCTTTATCCAGTGGAAAGGGTTAATCAGGATGACTGGAGACCTGCTCCGCTGCACGGACCTACTGCGCAGACATATCGCAATGTGAGCTGGCCCGTGCTGCCCCTGGGCCCTCGGCTCTTCTGGGCCCCATACCCTCATTTGCCGCTCCTCCACCACGTTCGCCGAATCGCAGCCACGATCTCATTGCTCTTCCGTCTCAATCACTCGATACACCTCCGCCATGATCTCTCGCTGCTCACCTGCCCCGACCTTCCCGTCCTCCGCTGTACCTGGGCCCTGCCGATGTTCCTGCCCACACTTCAAATGGCGACCTGGGTTTTGATGACGTTATCCAGTCGCCCTCCTTGAAGCCGTTGCTCACTTGTAGCAGCTCACGCTGGAAGCTGCAGTGCAGGTGCAGAGCATTATTGACTGCACCCACATAGCCTTGCATGCTCAATATAAAGAACTCGGAGAAAACATAAACAAGAAAGGTATCTACTCGCTGAATGTGCAGCTGGTGTCCGATGACAGAAATTGCATCATGCAGGTCTGCACCCGATTATCATGATGCCTTTAGCCTGCGCCAGTCCTCAATCGCCCCTCTATTCCATATAAATAAAAGTTGTTGTTCCAAACTCACTTACTAGTTTTCTGCCTTCTATTTCCAGCTTTGCTTCGTTCCCTTCTAAATCTACTCTCAGGTTCTCATCACCCTCCCTAATAGCACCAGCAAACCCCCCCCCACCCCCCGCTTCACATGAGGATATTGGTCCAGGCCCTCTTGATATGCAATCTGTTCGGCTTGTACAGGTCCCACCTCCCCCAGAAACGGTCCCAATGCCTCAGATTTCTAAAGCCCTCCCTCCTGCACTATCTCTCCAGCCATGCATTCATCTGCTCTATCCTTCTATTTCTGTACTCACTAGCTCGTGGCATCGGGACTAATCTGGAGATTACTACCTTTGAGGTCCTGCTTTTTAATCTCTTTCCTAGCTCCCTAAAATCTGCCTGCAGGACCTCAACCCTCTTTCTACCTATGTCATTAGTACAGATATGGACCACGACATCTGGCCGTGGATCCTCCCTTATCCAAACAGCCTGCAGCCGTTCAGTTACATCCTTGATCATGGCACCAGGGAGGCAACATACCATCCTAGAACATAAGAATTAGGAGCAGGAGTAGGCCATTCAGCCACTCGCACCTGCTCCGCCATTCAATGAGATCATGGCTGATCTTCTACCTCAACTTCACTTTCCTGCTCTATCCCCATATCCCTTAATATCCAAAAATCTGACTTGAATATATTCAAAGACTGACCCTCCACAGCCCTCTGGGGTAGAGAATTCCAGAGATTCACCACCTTCTGAAGAAGTTTCTCTTCATCTCACTCTTCAATGGCCATCCCCTTTATTCTGAGACCGTGACCCCTGGTTCTAGACTCCCCAGCCAGAGGAAACATCCTCCGTGCATCTAGCCTATCAAGCCCTGTAAGAATTGTGTATGTTTCAATGAGTTCACCTCTCATTCTTCTAAGCTCGAGAGAAAATAGGCCTAGTGAAATGTTCTGGAATCCGGACACCAGGCTATCCATGGCAGGATCGTTGGGAATCCGTGAAATGTTCCGGAATCCGGACACCCTGCCAAACCGCTTACTGCTGCCAGCCGGGCTCAGGGAAAATCCAAAAATCGAACTCAGAGATGAAAAAACAAAAGCTCCAACTCTACCTCTTCTTCCAGGTCTTCACAGGCTCCGCTGCTCCTGGGTCCATATACAGGTCCCCTTCCCTCGGCCAGAACATGGGCGCCCCTAAACTGTAGACCGTGGCACCCCGAGCCTTGCATGCCGGCGGTCCGCCTAAAACCGCCAGCGCAACCCCGGCGAAACTCTGCAAACGGCAGTTCCGAAACGGGCCATCCAAAAACCGGGCACGCACACTGGAGCTCCCAAAACCTGCCACCTCTGCCTGCCCCGAAATGAAACTGCACAAATCAGGAGCTGTGATTGGATCGCAACGCCCCATGACCCCGAACGGAGCCGCCCCAACCTCACCTGACCCGACCTCACCCGACTCAATTGTGATTTTAAGTTTTCATGACTTACAGCAAGGCGTTCCGAAGGACTACAGAAATGCGTTGCAAAGAAATGCATTGCGAAGGACTACAAAAACAATGTCCCAAAATCCGGAAATATCGGAACCTGGGCCCAGGCATTTCCTGACTCGGGACATCGGAAAGACGTTCCAAAGTCTGGAAATACCCGAACCTGGGCTCAGGCGTTTCTGGATTTGGGATGTCAGAAAGTCCGGTAATACGCAGAATCCGGAACGGCCTCGGTCTCGAGGCTTCTGGATTTTCGACACTCAACCTATACCTGCATGTTAACTTTCAGTGATTCGTGTACAACGACACCCAGGTCCCTCTGAATACCAGTATTTCCCAATCTCTCACCACTTAAAAAATACTCTGCTTTTCTATTTTTCCTACCAAAGTGGATAGCTTCACATTTCTCCACATTATATTCCATTTGCTATGACTTTGCCCACTCACTTAGCCTGTCTATGGGCTAGAAATTCCGCATTTAAGAATAGCATCGTTTTTTGGAGCTATTTGTAAATAACAGACGATTTTTTTTAATGCTGAAATAACGCCAAAAAATAGGCCTAAGTTTCGCCAAGTTTTTTAAATTTTGGCGTAGCGTTAAAATATTTCCGTTTTTAAGGATGAAGCTAGATTTTTTTGCGTTAAAAATAATGCCTGTTCTACGCATGCGCAAAAAAAAAAATCGCCCGTTTTTCATGTGTTAGGGGTGCCGTGCGCATGCACAATACACTTCCTGGTTTGGATCAGCCATTGTAACTTGCAGGAGATTTGTGAGTACTTCCACACGGGAGCTGCAAAATGAAAAATGGAGTCTGATTTGGAACAGAAAAGGGCCAGGAAGTTTAACCAAGACGCCAATGAGGGCCTGGTAGGCGCTGTGGAGAGAGGTTGGCGCCAGATTGGCAAGAAGGGTCCTGGTAAACTTAAACCAGTAGCAATAGCTCAAGCTTGGCAATGCTTTGCAGAGCAGGTTTCCTTAGTCGGGTCCATCAGGACTGGCCAGCAGTGCCAGAAGAAGTGCCAAACAGTGAGAGCAATATTTTTATTTATGCACGACAATTACTTGAATTGTAAATGTGACTATCTAAGTGTGCTACGAAAGCCGAAGGCCCCTCTCTTAAAAATGTATATTGCCATCTTTGCAGAAGGTGTCCGACAACAACCGAGAGCAGATGAAAACTGGTGCACCCACTCTTGGAAAGTAGAATTGCAGGTATTATTGGCGGGTCCCACAGATCGACCATTCGTGTGGATGCTGGGCCCAGTTTGAGAGAGGGTAAGTCCTGCTAAATCCAGTCTGGGTTGGTACAAGTGGGCTTTGCTTCAATTTATGTGATGTACTGTCCGTTGACTATGCTTCGGTTTATGCGATGTACTGTCCGTCGGCTACGCTTCAGTTTATGCGATGTACAATCATTTGCTGTGCTCCTTCAAATGAGTCTGCGCTATGTGAGTTACTCATGTCACCCTGCCCCTCCCTGCTGCTAACAATTCGCCTGTTCTGTTATATTTTGGAGCTGTTGCACACACATCCAATAATAAAGGACAAGATTCCGCCACCTTGCCAGAAGTTCCACAGAGCGATCAGGAGTAGGACGAGGGGCAGAATGAGGAGGAGCCCCACAGTATTTTTCAGG
Organism: Pristiophorus japonicus; assembly: GCF_044704955.1. Classification (NCBI taxonomy): domain Eukaryota; kingdom Metazoa; phylum Chordata; class Chondrichthyes; family Pristiophoridae; genus Pristiophorus; species Pristiophorus japonicus. The sequence continues at coordinate 105,935,419 of NC_091982.1, forward strand.
AAGGGGGGGCAGGGAGGAGGAGGCTGATCAGAAGGTGATATTGCAAATGGAGGAGTTGCAGGCCACGGATGTACCAAGTGTTTTCAACAGCTCTACGCGCAAGAGGATATTTGTGGGTTGTCCACCCTCCGAGGTCGCGGGTCCTAGTGGGTTGCAGGAAAGCACACCAAGGACGACAGCAGGCCCATCTGTAAGGAGGAGGAGACCTGAACTGCGCTCTCCTGAAATGCAGGCTCCACGGGAGGTGGTAGAGCTTATGGGAATGAGTGGGGAGAGCGTTCAGCTTACAAAATTGCTCCTTGAGGCCATGGATAGAAACATAGGCCCCAAGTTTCCACATGATTTGCTCCTGATTTTTAGGAGCAACTGGTGTAGAACGGAGTATCTTAGAAATCAAAATTCTCGTCAGTTAGAACAGTTTCACTTTGGAACAGAATTTTTTTTTCCAAAAGGGAGCGTGTCCGGCCACTTGCGCCTGATTTCAAAGTTTCGTGAGTGAAAACTTACTCCAAACTAACTTAGAATGGAGTAAGTGAAGATTTTTGTACGCTCAAAAAAACCTCGTCTGCACTTTAGAAAATCAGGCGTAGGTTACAAATTAGGCGTAGGGAACGAGGTGGGGGGGGGGGGGGGGAGGGAAGTCATTAAATTCTACAATCAATCCTTAGTTATACTTATACAAATATTATACAAATAAATCCAACCTGAATAAAAATTTATAAGCAAAGAAAAGATTAAATAAATCATGTTCCTACCTGTGTGAAATAGCATCAGCCTTCGAGCTGCTGTGCTTCAGGCAGGCCTTTCATGTTGGAGACAGGCAGGGGTGTGGCGTCAGTGTCTCGACGGCAGCGGCAGCAAGCTTCGAGCTGAGCTGCAGTGCTTGAGGCAGGCCTTCATTCTCTTCGTGGCCGCGAAGAAGCAGCACCGGACGGACCCGAGGCCATTCGGCCATGAGATATCAGCGGCGTCAGTGGCTGGCCAGCAGCCGAAGAGTCAGCGGACCGATGTGAGGCCATTCAGCCATGAGATAGCAGCGGCGTCAGTGGCTGGCCGGCAGCCGAAGAATCAACGCAGGACACACGCAGCTCATTAAGGTTCTTGAGGCCATTCGGCCACGCTTTAGGGGCGGCGTCAGTGGCTGGCTGGCAGCCAAAGAATCAGCAGTGGACGGACGGGAGGCCATTCGGCCATAGGATATCAGCGGCGTCAGTGGCTGGCCGGCAGCCGAAGAATCAACAACTGACACACGCAGCTCTTTATGGTGCTTGAGGCCATTTGGCCACGCTTTAGGGGCGGCGTCAGTGGCTCAACGGCAGCCGAAGATACAGCAGCAGCCTTCGAGCTGTGAGGGGGACTGAGGCCATTTGGACAGGGAGAAGCAGCCACATCGACAGTTTTATATTTAAATTTGCAGAATGGGTGCTGCATTGTCAACACCACGTATTATTGCAAAGTTGAATTGGCACTCTTATTTCTCCAAACACACAATCCTTAATTTGCATGCACCAAAGCAGCACCGGTTCTGCAAATTTAGCAGTGAAAAGCTGAACTCACTGATTTCAGCAGGTGATTTATTCAGCAGTGTTGCTAAAAGCACTCCCTCACACACACAAATATCAAAAAAAATTAAATTACAAGCCTTTGCAAGGGTCCAAGAAACAAATCTTCACTTTTTCTACAGTATTTTTAAAAATGGACGAGTGCCAATGTTTGTGTGAGACTGCGCGTGCGCGCACGCGCAGGGTTGCCGGCACCACGAAGGCTAATTTAAATTGTACCCGCCCCCTGCGACTTAGAAAATTGGCGCGAGTGTTAGGCTCCGCCCCCTGCTGCGAAGAGCGCGCCGCGCCAAGCAGACATCGAGCTCCAAGGAGCTCGAGAATATTGGACTTTTTTTTAGGCGCAGTTTTCGGCACGAAAAACAGGCGCCCAGCTCGGAGGTGCGCCGTTTTCGCCGCGGGACGAAACTTGGGGCCAGAGAAACAGAAAATAGGTGCAGGAGTAGGCCATTCGGCCCTTTGAGCCTGCACCGTCATTCAATAAGATCATGGAAAATCATTCCCTCAGTACCCCTTTCCTGCTTTCTCTCCATACCCCTTGATCCCCTTAGCCGTAAGGGCCATAATCTACCTCCCTCTTGAATATATCCAATGATTTGGCATCAACAACTCTCTGCGGCAGGGAATTCCATAGGTTAACAAATCTCTGGGTGAAGAAGCTTCTCCTCATCTCAGTCCTAAATGGCCTACTCCTTATCTTAAGACTATGTCCCCTGGTTCTGGACTTCCCCAACATCGAGACCATTCTTCCCGCATCTAACCTGTCCAGTCCCGTCAGAATCTTATACGTTTCTATGAGATCCCCTCTCATCCTTCTAAACTCCAGTGAATAAAGTCCCAGTTGATCCAGTCTCTCCTCATATGACTGTCCAGCCATCCCTGGAATCAGTCTGGTGAACCTTCGCTGCACTCCCTCAATAGCAAGAAGGTCCTTTCTCAGATTTGGAGACCAAAACTGAACACAATATTCCAGGTGATTAGGAAAACGGGAGGTGCAACGAGACCTGGATGTCATGGTTCATCAGTCACTGAAAGTGGGCGTGCAGGTACAGCAGGCGGTGAAGAAGGCAATTGGTATGTTGGCCTTCATAGCTAGGGGATTTGAGTATAGGACCAGGGAGGTCTTACTGCAGTTGTACAGCCCTATACTCAAATCTCCTAGCTATGAAGGCTAACATACCAATTGCCTTCTTCACCGCCTGCTGTACCTGCATGCCCACTTTCAGTGACTGATGAACCATGACATCCAGGTCTCGTTGCACCTCCCCTTTTCCTAATCTGCCGCCATCCAGATAATATTCTGCCTTCGTGTTTTTGCCCCCAAAATGGATAACCTCACATTTATCCAAATTATATTGCATCCGCCATACATTTGCCCACTCACTTAACCTGTCCAAGTCACTCTGTAGCCTCTTAGTGTCCTCCTCACAGCTCACACCGCCACCCAGTTTAGTGTCATCCACAAACTTGGAGCTATTACACTCAATTCCTTCATCTAAATCGTTAATGTATATTGCAAAGAGCTGGGGTCCCAGCACTGAGCCCTGTGGCACCCCACTAGTCACTGACTCTCTGCTTCCTGTCTGCCAACCAGTTCTCTATGCACGTCAGTATATTACCCCCAATAGCAAGCGCTTTGATTTTGCACACCAATCTCTTGTGCGGGATCTTGTCAAAAGCCTTTTGAAAGTCCAAATACACCACATCCACTGGTTCTCCCTTGTCCACTCTGCTTGTTACATCCTCAAAAAATTCCAGAAGATTCGTCAAGCATGATTTCCCTTTTATAAATCCATGCTGACTTGGTCCGATCCTGTCACTGCTTTCCAAATGCATTGCTATTTCATCCTTAATGATTGATTCCAACATTTTCCCCATTACTGATGTCAGGCTAACCGGTCTATAATTACCCATTTTCTCTCTCCCTCCTTTTTTAAAAAGTGGTGTTACATTAGCTACCCTCCAGTCCATAGGAATTGATCCAGAGTCGATAGACCGTTGGAAAATGATCACCAATGCATCCACTATTTCTAGGGCCACTTCCTTAAGTACTCTGGGATGCAGACTATCAGGCCCCGGGGATTTATCGGCCTTCAATCCCATCAATTTCCCTAACACAATTTCCTGCCTAATAAGGATATCCTTCAGTTCCCTCCTTCTCACTGGACCTACTGTCCCCTGGTACAATCGGAAGGTTATTTGTGTCTTCCTTCGTGAAGACAGAACCGAAGTATTTGTTCAATTGGTCTGCCATTTCTTTGTTCCCCATTATAAATTCACCTGAATCCGACTGCAAGGGACCTAAGTTTGTCTTCACGAATCTTTTTCTCTTCACATTGCTGGTTAAAGAGGAGATTAATGCAGTAGTTAGGAAGGACATTAGCTTGGATGATGTGGAGTCTATATGGGTAGAGCTGCAGAACACCAAAGGGCAAAAAACGTTAGTGGGAGTTGTGTACAGACCTCCAAACAGTAGTAGTGATGTTGGGGAGGGCATCAAACAGGAAATTAGGGGTGCATGCAATAAAGGTGCAGCAGTTATCATGGGGGACTTTATTATGCATATAGATTGGGCTAACCAAACTGGAAGCAATACGGTGGAGGAGGATTTCCTGGAGTGCGTAAGGGATGGTTTTCTCGACCAATATGTCGAGGAACCAACTAGGGGGGAGGCCATCTTAGACTGGGTGTTGTGCAATGAGAGAGGATTAATTAGCAATCTCATTGTGCGAGGCCCCTTGGGGAAGAGTGACCATAATATGGTGGAATTCTAAATTAAGATGGAGAATGAAACAGTTAATTCAGAGACCATGGTCCAGAACTTAAAGAAGGCTAACTTTGAAGGTATGAGGTGTGAATTGGCTAGGATGGATTGGCGAATGATACTTAAGGGGTTGACAGTGGATGGGCAATGGCAGACATTTAGAGACCGCATGGATGAACTACAATTGTACATCCCTGTCTGGTGTAAAAATAAAAAAGGGAAGATGGCTCAACCGTGGCTATCAAGGGAAATCAGGGATAGTATTAAAGCCAAGGAAGTGGCATACAAATTGGCCAGAAATAGCAGTGAACCTGGGGACTAGGAGAAATTTTGAACTCAGCAGAGGAGGACAAAGGGTTTGATTAGTGCAGGGAAAATAGAGTACGAGAGGAAGCTTGCAGGGAACATTAAGACGGACTGCAAAAGTTTCTATAGATTTGTCAATAGAAAAAGGTTAGTAAAGACAAACGTAGGTCTCCTGCAGTCAGAATCAGGGGAAGTCATAATGGGGAACAAAGAAATGACAGACCAATTGAACAAGTACTTTGGTTCGGTATTCACTAAGGAGGACACAAACAACCTTCCGGATATAAAAGGGGTCAAAAGATCTAGTAAGGAGGAGGAACTGAGGGAAATCCTTATTAGTCGGGAAATTGTGTTGGGGAAATTGATGGGATTGAAGGCCGATAAATCCCCAGGGCCTGATGGACTGCATCCCAGAGTACTTAAGGAGGTGGCCTTGGAAATAGCGGATACATTGACAGTCATTTTCCAATATTCCATAGACTCTAGATCAGTTCCTATCGAGTGGAGGGTAGCCAATGTAACCCTACTTTTTAAAAAAGGAGGGAGAGAGAAAACAGGGAATTACAGACCGGTCAGCCTGACATCGGTAGTGGGTAAAATGATGGAATCAATTATTAAGGATGTCATAGCAGCGCATTTGGAAAGAGGTGACATGATAGGTCCAAGTCAGCATGGATTTGTGAAAGGGAAATCATGCTTGACAAATCTTCTGGAATTTTTTGAGGATGTTTCCAGTAGAGTGGACAAGGGAGAACCAGCGGATGTGGTGTATTTGGACTTTCAGAAGGCTTTCGACAAGGTCCCACACAAGAGATTAATGTGCAAAGTTAAAGCACATGGGATTGGGGGTAGTGTGCTGACATGGATTGAGAACTGGTTGTCAGACAGAAAGCATAGAGTAGGAGTAAATGGGTACTTTTCAGAATGGCAGGCAGTGACTAGTGGGGTACCGCAAGGTTCTGTGCTGGGGCCCCAGCTGTTTGCATTGTACATTAATGATTTGGACGAGGGGATTAAATGTAGTATCTCCAAATTTGCGGATGACACTAAGTTGGGTGGCAGTGTGAGCTGCGAGGAGGATGCTGTGAGGCTGCAAAGCGACTTGGATAGGTTAGGTGAGTGGGCAAATGCATGGCAGATGAAGTATAATGTGGATAAATGTGAGGTTATCCACTTTGGTGGTAAAAACAGAGAGACAGACTATTATCTAAATGGTGACAGATTCGGAAAAGGGGAGGTGCAACGAGACCTGGGTGTCATGGTACATCAGTCATTGAAGATTGGCATGCAGGTGCAGCAGGCGGTTAAGAAAGCAAATGGCATGTTGGCCTTCATAGCAAGGGGATTTGAGTACAGGGGTAGGGAGGTGTTGCTACAGTTGTACAGAGTATTGTGTACAGTTTTGGTCTCCTAACTTGAGGAAGGACATTCTTGCTATTGAGGGAGTGCAGCGAAGGTTCACCAGACTGATTCCCGGGATGGCGGGACTGACATATCAAGAAAGGCTGGATCAACTGGAGTTCAGAAGAATGAGAGGGGATCTCATAGAAACGTTTAAAATTCTGATGGGTTTAGACAGGTTAGATACAGGAAGAATGTTCCCAATGTTGGGGAAGTCCAGAACCAGGGGTTACAGTCTAAGGATAAGGGGTAAGCTATTTAGGACCGAGATGAGGAGAAACTTCTTCACCCAGAGAGTGGTGAACCTGTGGAATTCCCTACCACAGAAAGTTGTTCAGGCCAATTCAATAAATATATTCAAAAAGGAGTTAGATGTAGTCCTTACTACTCGGGGGATCAAAGGGTATGTCGAGAAAGCAGGAATGGGGTACTGAGGTTGCATGTTCAGCCATGAACTCGTTGAATGGCGGTGCAGGCTCGAAGGGCCGAATGGCCTACTCCTGCAACTATTTTCTATGTTTCTACATATTTATAGAAGCTTTTTCAGTCAGTTTTTATGTTCCCTGCAAGCTTCCTCTCGTACTCTATTTTCCCCCTCTTAATTAAACCCTTTGTCTTCCTCTGTTGAATTCTAAATTTCTCCCAGTCCTCAGGTTTGTTGCTTTTTCTAGCCAAATTATATGGAATCAAGCGAGAAATAACAGCACTATCTGCTGTCATTAGGAGGGCACGTCAAGAGAAATAGCAGCATTATCTGCAGGCATGTCAGAGATAGTCGCTGCAACGTGGGAACACACCCAGGTTGTCATTGCCCAGCGGCAATTGACGGGAGCAAGTGATGCCATTCCTACTCCAATCCCGCAGGTTGATCCACAGGCTGAAGAGGCTGATCCCGGGTCTTCCGGATTGCCATCTCCTGGGTCTGTCCCCCAACAAGAGGAGCGTCGTACCCGAGACATTAATAAGAAGTTTGGGCTCACCGGGAGTAGGGCTAAGCCTATAGGAACGTCTAATGGCAAGGGCAAGAAGGGCCGGCAGCGCGGTGGTCTTTAAATAAGGGGGTGGGGGGGGAAGAGGTGGCAGCAGCTGAAATTTGTTTGCTGCTGCTGTTGTTTTGCTGTTCTGTTGTTGTTCTTTTATTGTTAAGTGATGTTAATTTAAACATTTGAAGTTTAATATAAATGTTTTAATTAAAGTTAAGTACAAGTGTACAAATGTTTAATAAACTGCAAATTATTTTTTCAATTAAACCAAACTTATGCAGTCTCATTCGCAGAATAACAGGTGGAAATAGTCAGCACGGTGGGATACAATGATGAAACGTGCCGTTCAGCCTTCAACTATTTTAGTTGTGCACTTTAAACAAATGCCCCCTGCAAGGGGGGGATCACATTCCAAAATAATTTTTTTTCCAGTGCCCCTTTTTTGGTTTTTTTTTTTAAGGGCACTAAAAACAGAAATTATACAAGTGCCCCCTGGCTAAAAGGGGTGGCGGGGGGTGGGGCAGCACTAAAACCGGCAAATTAAACTTTAGACATAAAATCAAATTAAAATTTGGTTGCTGGGGGTGATGATGCACTCCAGTCCCTCTGGCACCTGCCTCTCGCGGAAGGCTGCGAGCATACCAGTGGACACCACGTGCTCCATCTCCAGGGACACCCTGGGGCTCGGATGTCCGTTCAGCCTTCATGCAAAGCTCTGAAGTATCAGCTGCTGAAGCAAGGTCCACGAGGCCTCCCCCCCCATCGTCCTATGGGCTGAAGTGGTGGCATGGGTTCCTCGTTCTTCTCCTCCTCTTCCTCGTACTCGTCGTCAGCCTTCTCCTTCTCCCCACCCCCACCGCCGTCACCTGAGCTGGTTCTGCAATCTCCTCCAGTGGGAAATCCTGTTCCCTCATGATGGCTAAGTTGTACAGCATGCAGCACACCACAGTGAACTCACCGACCTGCTGAGGGGAGCATTGCAGGTAACCTCCAGAGTGGTTCAGGCATCGGAAACACTGCTTTAGCACTCCAATTGTCTTCTCGATGATGTTGCGTGTGGCTATGTGGCTGGTTTTGTGGAGGTGGAGGAGGGAGCAGCATGAGTCAGGTGGCGAGCCCATAACCTTTGTCCCCCAGCATCCAGCTCTGCCCTTCTGGCTGCTGCTCAAACATCTGTAACACACTGCTCTCATGCAAGATGAAAGCATCATGGATGCTCCCTGGATATTTTACATCTACTGCCATGATACGCTGCATATGGTCACAGACGATCTGTACGTTCAGCGAGTGGAATCCTTTTCGGTTTTGGTAAACTCCGGATCATCTAAAGGTGCTCGCAGGGCAATGTGCATACGGTCAATAGCAGCCTATACCTTGGGGAAGCCAGCAATTTGTGCAAAGCCTAAAGCCTTCTCATTTTCTGCCTCCCTGGTCATTGGGAAGTTGATGAAGTCGTCCCTGCGTGCGTACAGTGTCTTTGTCACCTGACGAATATAGCTATGTGTAGTGTGTTGCAAAATGCTGCATATGTCCCCTGCTGATGCCTGAAAGGAGCCGGAGGCATAGAAGGCAAGTGCCACAGTTACCTTGACCTCGACGGGCAGTGCAGTCCTCCTACCGCTTCTAGGCTGTATGTCTTCCTTTATGAGCCGGCATATCTCTGCGACCACTTCTTTTAGAAAGCGCAGTGTTCTAATGCACTGTGCCTCAGATAGGTGCAGGTATGAGCACCTCTCCTTGTAAACCCGTTCGGGGTAAGGCCTCCTCTCCATAAGTCTGTGACCTCTTTGATTACACAGATAATGCTGCCGAATAAGCCTTCTTCGCTGAAAAACCAGGACAGCATCAGCACGCACCACATATGGCAAAGATAGAACAGCCCCCATTCTTTAAATGTCCTTAAAAACAAATTAGAAACTCACAAAAAGCTCAATCTGTAAGCTCTGACTTCCATCCAAAAGCTTTAACTCAGCGCTGTTTTCCAAGATGGCGCCATTGACGTCGATTTCGATCGGACTCGTCGAGGTAAAGCAAGCTTTTTAAAAACGGTATTGTCATGTTTGTAACTACAATGTAGCACCACTGTATTACTGTATACACTCAACTTAGATGCACACCTTGACCACAGGGGGTGAACTTGTGGGAAACACTCCTTACCTGATCACACAGGTATATAAAGGGAGGTCCCACGCAGGGTCATCACTTCTGGAGTCCTGTAATAAAGAGTTAAGGTCACAGAGTGGCCTTGTCCCTGGAATGTGCCTCATGTGGTTTCATGCTGTAGAGTAAGGACTTTACATTGGCGATGAGAAATGGGAATTCACAACCTACGAGAATGGCCACCGGTAGCACAGAGGAACGGTACTGTGTTGGGGAAGACTGGGACGATTTTGTCGAGAGGCTTCAGCAAAGCTTCGTAACTAAAGACTGGCTAGGGGATGCAGCGGCCGACAAGCGACGGGTTCATCTCCTGACCAGCTGCGGGCCAAAGACTTATGCGCACATGAAGGACTTACTGGCACCCGAAAAGCCGTTGGACAAAACCTTTGAAGAGCTCAGCAAACTAATCGGGGAGTACCTCAAACCGGTGAGCAGCATACACATGGCTCGTCACAGATTCTACACCCACCGACGTCGTGAAGGACAGAGATACCGGACTTTGTAGCGGACCTCCGGCGTTTGGCCAGCCTCTGTAAGTTCACAGACGCCAGCAGGGGGGAGATGCTAAGGGACTTCTTCATCGAGGGTATCGGTCATGCTGAAATTTTTCGCAAGTTAATTGAGACCAAGGACTTCACCTTGAAAGCGGTAGCGTTGTTAGCTCAAACTTTCATGGTGGGGAGGAAGAGACGAAAATGATTTACGCGCGCAATTCTGCCTCTAACGCGGCAATGGATCAGGGAGTCAACATCATAAATGCTACTCAGAGCCCCGCAGGCAGGCAGGGGCAATCCGACATTTACCAGGTAGCAATAGATCCGAGAGCAGGATCTCAACAGAGACAATGGCAGGCTGAACGGATGTTCACGCCATCACAGTGGACAATGCGGCCCGGGATGTGGCCATTGACACCCACTAATAGGGTACTTAAGAGCAGTCAAAGGGACAGTCAGCGCGGAATTCCTGGCCATCGTCCCTTTGTCCCCAACAATGGAAACTTTACCTCATGCTGGAGGTGTGGGGGAAAACACTTAGCCAGATCTTGCAGGTTCCAACATTTTGTCTGCAGAAACTGGAATCTCAGTGGCCATTCAGCTCCAATGTGTAGAAAACCTGCAACCAGACTGATATATGAGACAGAGGGACCAGAAGAGGGTTCTGTGAGGCAGGATGACTTTTGGGGCAAATCGATGGACGCTGAGGTTCATGCGGCGAATAGTCACAGTTCTACACCAAAACGCCACCAATGATGATGAGGATTTTGTTGAACGGCATCCCAGTACACATGGAGCTGGACACTGGGGCCAGCCAGTCACTCATGGGCGTTCAGCAATTCGAGAAGCTATGGCCACTCAAAGCCAGTAGACCCAAATTAGAACATATTGAGACACAATTACGGACTTACACCAAGGAAATCATTCCGGTGCTAGGCAGTGCAATGATGGCTGTCACACACAATGGGCTAGTGAACCGGCTGCCACTCTGGATTGTCCCGGGCAATGGTCCCGCTCTGTTGGGGAGGAGCTGATTAGCCGAGATGAACTGGAAATGGGGGGATGTTCACGCAATGTCCCCGGTGGAGCGAAGTTCATGCTCACAAGTCCTACAACAATTCGAGTCACTATTTCAACCGGGCATCGGGACTTTCAAAGGCACTAAAGCAAGGATACACATCACCCCGGATGCCAGACCAGTGCACCACAAAGCCAGAGCGGTGCCATATGGGATGCGGGAAAAAATCGAGAGCGAATTGGACCGGCTATTGCAAGAGGGCATCATCTTGCCTGTTGAATTCAGCGACTGGGTGAGCCCCATCGTTCCCGTTCTAAAAGCGGATGGCTCTGTCAGGATCTGTGGCAACCTCAAGGCCACCATCAATCGGGTGTTCCTACAAGACCAATACCCTCTCCCAAGAGCAGAGGATCTTTTCGCCACGCTGGCAGGCGGCAAACTGTTCACCAAGTTGGACCTCACTTCAGCCTATATGATCCAGGAACTGGCCAACAAATCCAAACTACTGACCACCATCACCACGCACAAGGGACTATTTGCGTATAACAGGTGCCCGTTTGGCATTCGATCAGCGGCCGCGATTTTTCAACGTAACATGGAAAGCCTGCTTAAATCCATTCCTGGAACGATCGTATTCCACGACGACATCCTCATCACGGGTCGAGATACCGAGATACCGAGGAACACCTCCTCAACCTGGAGGAGGTGCTACGCCGACTGGACCGGGTAGGCCTGCGACTCAAGAAGTCTAAATGTGTGTTTTTACCTGCTGAGGTTGAGTTTCTGGGCAGGAGGGTTGCTGCAGATGGGATTTGGAATGGGATGTGTTCATTCCTGGGACTACTGAACTATTTCGGGAACTTTCTGACGAACTTGAGCATGTTGTTGGAGCCGTTACACGTGCTCCTGTGTAAGGGTTGCGATTGGTTTTGGGGGTGCTGTCAGGAACGGGCTTTTGATCGGGCGCGAAAACTACTTTGTTCAAACAAATTGTTGACCCTGTACGACCCCTGTAAACGTTTAATTCTGATTTGTGATGCATCGTCCTATGGGGTTGGGTGCGTGTTGCAGCAGGGTAATGCTGAGGGTCAGCTACAACCTGTGGCTTATGCCTCCAGGTCGCTCTCTCAAGCAGAACGGGGATATGGCATGGTCGAGAAGGAAGCGCTTGCATGTGTCTATGGTGTAAAAAAAATGCATCAGTACCTCTTCGGTCGGAAGTTTGAATTAGAGACGGACCACAAGCCACTCACATCCCTTTTGTCAGACAGTAAGGCTATCAATGCCAACGCATCAGCTCGCATACAGCGGTGGACCCTCACGCTAACTGCTTATGACTACTCCATCCGGCACAGCACTGAAAACTGCGCTGACGCACTCAGCAAGCTCCCACTGGCCACCACCGAGGGGGCAGCTGAGCAAAGCGCTGAGATGGTCATGGCTGTCGATGCCTTTGACAGTGCAGGCTCCCCTATCACAGCCCGCCAGATCAAAATCTGGACAAACAGAGATCCCCTCCTATCCCTGATTAAGAAATGTGTTCTGACTGGGGATTGGGCGCCCGCACACGGAGCATGCCGAGGAGGTCAGACCGTTCCACAGGCGGATGGATGAGCTCTCCATCCAAGCAGACTGCCTACTATGGGGCAGCCGGGTAGTCATGCCCCAGAAGGGCAGGGAGGCATTCATCAGGGAACTCCACAGCGAGCACCCAGCCATTGTGATGATGAAGGCCATTGCCCGGTCACACGTTTGGTGGCCTGGAATTGATTCAGACCTGGAACACTGTGTTCGCAGGTGCACGACCTGTGCCCAAGCTGGGTAATGCCCCAGGGACGACCCGCTCAGCCCGTGGCCTTGGCCCACCAAGCAATGGTCACTCATCCACGTTGACTACGCGGGCCCGTTCATGGGGAAGATGTTCCTCATTGTAGTAGATGCATACTCGAAATGGATCGAGTGCATCATCCTGAATTTATGCACGTCATCCACCACCATGGAAAGCCTACGTGCGATATTTGCAACCGAGGGCTTACCGGACATCCTGGTTCGTGACAATGGCCCGTGTTTCACGAGCTATGAAATCCGGGAGTTTATGTCGGGCAATGGCATCAACCACGCTAGGACTGCACCGTTCAAGCCGGCCTCCAATGGAAAGGCGGAACGGGCAGTCCAAATCATTAAGCAAGGTATGCTCAGGATTCAAGGACTCTCCCTACAATGCCGACTATTGTGCTCCTGCTGGCCTATAGATCTCATCCGCACTCGCTCACGGGGGTCCCGCCCGCAGAGTTACTCATGAAATGGACACTCAAAGCTCGGTTGTCCCTCATCCACCCAGTCCTGACAGATATAGTTGAGGGCAAGTGCAAGTCACAAAACGAGTACCATGACCGAAATTCAAGGGGGAGATGTATAGAAATAAATGACCCTGTATTCGTCCTCAATCACGACATAGGGCCCAAATGGCTTGAGGGTACTGTAATTGGCAGAGGGGAATAGGATCATCGTGGTAAAACTTAACAATGGCCAGATATGCTGTAAGCATCTGGACCAAGAAAAAAAAAGGTTCAGCATGGACACGGAGGAACCTGAAGAAGAGCATGAGGTGGAGCTCACACTACTGCCAGCGAACGTGCAACAAGAGCAATTGGAAGAATGCACAATCCCGGAGGTCAGCCCGGACAGGCCGGAATCACCATAGGGGACAGACACTCACGTCAGTGTCCAACAACCAGAGCCCCAACTGCAGCGTAGACCACCTGAAAGACTGAACCTATGATCCCAGTAAGACTTTGGGGGGTGGGGGGGGGGGGAAGGTGATGTCATGCTTGTAACTACAATGTCACTGTGTTACTATATACACTCAACTTATGCACACCTTGACCACAGGAAGTGAACTTGTGGGAGACACTCCTTACCTGATCACACAGGTATATAAAGGGAGGTCCCACGCAGGGTCATCACTTCTGGAGTCCTGTAAAGAGCTAAGGTCACAGAGTGGCCTTGTCCCTGGATTGTGCCTCGTGTGGTTTCATGCTGTAGAGTAAGGACTTTACATGTATTTAACACTGTCCTTAAAAATATCCTTATTGGGGAAACTCGCAAAAACGACGTTATCGTTGGGTCTGACCCTGAGTGACGCCACAAAAACGGTTCTTAAAAAAAACGGCCCTTAGTTTTCACGAGTGCCGTCGTTAAAAACTAACAAAAGTAATTTAGCTCCAAAAAAAACTTTCAGGAAAATGGAGCTAAATCGATCATTACGGTGGCGAATTTCTGGCCTATCTCCCTTTGAAGTCTCTTTGCATCCTCCTCACAACTTACATTCCCACCAAGCTTTCTTTCATTAGCAAACTTGGATATATTACATCTGGTCTCCTCATCCCGGAGTCAGCTCTGCGGTCGCATTAATCCTCAGTGGGGGGGGCAGCATTAATCCTGAGCGGTGACACGAGGGAGCATCAATCACAATTTTAAAAAATACGCAAAGTGTAAAGCACCAACCACACGTGTATACAGAGTGAGCAAGCGCGTCATCGTGCTCGTCCCCGACTGACCCAGGCCACGCGCGCACTTTGCCCAGACTTGTCTTGTGGTGCGCGGAGAGGGCAGCCACTGACGTCGGCGCGGGCGGCGGGCGGCAAGCACCATGTTGTGTAGGGCAGGCAGTGCGCGCGCTGGTTGTCGACGGGCGCCATGTTGTGTGTGGCAGGCTGTACGCGCGCTGGTTGGCTGGCTGGTGGCGGGCGCCATGTTGTGTGGGGCAGGCTGTGCGCGCGCTGGTTGGCTAGCTGGCGGCGGGCGCCATGTTGTGTGGGGCAGTGCGCGGGCGGGCCGGGCCGGGCCGGGTCTGTGCGAGGGGAGGGAGGCCGGTTGTGTGTCCGTCCGTCCGCAGGATGAGCAGCGGCCGCGTCTGGCGGCGGCTCTAGAATGCCGTTTGTACAACTGGAGGAGCCCTGGCAAAAAATGGAGATGTCGAGCGTGAGTGAGGTAGGAGCGGGCCGGGGAGGAGGGGGTGTTAATGCCGACTCGTTGCTCCCACAACTTAACCCGCCGCAGTATCACTCCCCCGCGTCCGTGCCCATCCCGCCTCTGCGCGTCCCCCATGCCCCTGAGCCCCTACCCCCAGCTCAAACCCCTGAGCCCATACTGCACTGCCATTTGCCCCTGAGCCCATACTCCCCAGCCCATGCCTGTGAGCCCCAGCTCCCCATGCATGTCATCTATCAGTACTAAGTGATTGTTGCTCTGTTGCTTGTAATGCCATGATATCAGTGGTCACTTGCATTGCAGTTTCCACATGTACACGGATGACACACAGCTCCACCTCTCCACCACTTCTCTCGACCCCTCCACGGTCTCTATATTGACATCCAATACTGGATGAGCAGAAATTTTCTTCAATTAAATATTGGGAAGACCGAATCCATTGTCTTTGGTCCCTGCCGCAAACTGCGTTCCCTAGCCACATAGTCCATCCCTCTCCCTAGTATCTGTCTGAGGCTGAACCAGACTGTTTGCAACTTGGGTGTTATATTTGTCCCTGAAATGAGCTTCTGATCACACAAACTAAGTCAGCCTATTTCCACCTCCGCAACATTGCTTGTCCCCTTCCCCTGCCTCAGCTCATTTGCTGCTGAAGCCCTCATCTATGCCTTTGTTACTTCTAGACTTGACTATTCTAACACACTCCTGGTTGGCCTCCCAAATTCCACCCTGCGTAAACTTGAGGTAATACAAAACTCTGCTGGCCATGTCCTAACTCGCACAAAGTCCCATCACCCCTATGCTCGCTGACTACATGGGCTTCCGGTTAACCAACACCTCAATTTTAAAATTCTCTTCCTCATTTTCAAATCCCTCCATGGCCTCAGCCTTCCCTATCTCTGTAATCTCACCCCTCCCCCGGAGATATCTGCGTTCCTCTAATTCTGGCCTCTTGAAGGTCCCTTATTTTAATCGCTCAACCATTGATGGCCGTGCCTTCAGTTGCCAAGGCCCTAAGCTTTGGAACTCCCTCCCTAAACCTCTCTGCCACACTATCTCTTTTTGACGCTCCCTAAAACCTACCTCTTTGGCCAAGCTTTTGGTCATCTGTTCTAACTTCTTATGTGGCTCGGTGTCAAATTTTGTTTTATAACACTCCTGTGAAGCGCATTGGGACATTTTACTACGTTAAGGGCGCGATATAAATACAAGTTGTTGTCAGTTGCTATTTAGTCAGTCACAACATCTCTATCCCATTCTTGTGCAATTGTTGCATAACAAACTTGGAAAACTAATGTTTTTAAATTGTTCAATATGTAACATAAATAGTGAGTTGAAGGTTGTAATTCAGGGGATTCATCTCGTATTAATAAACTGGGTGATTTATGGTTTATTTTGGTTTAAAGACCTATCCTATTTCCTTGCTGAGCTGATGGACAAGGAAACATTTTCTAATCCTTTGCTGCCCTTGAGCTGACTGCAAGCAGATTATGGACGAGCAAACTGATCCTCTTTTTTTTCTGTTTAGTGAAATAATTTTGGATGATGAGGTTTCCTTCAGCACGTTTCATGTCATCCTTAGAGTACCAACTCCATTACTGTCTTTCCATTACTGCCTAGTTTGCTAAATGAGCCTCGATCACTCTTTCTGGTAACTTGTTCCAGCAAAATATCAATGTGTGCGTATTTAAAAAAAATACTTTCTGACATCTATCCTAAATTATCCCTGAACCGTTGCCCTCTTGTCATTCTATATTTCAAAGTATTGTTGTGGGTTTACTTTATCCTGTTAAGTATCATACTTCTGCAAAGTTTCCTCTGAGCCATCTCTTTGAGGTTGGCAAGCTCTAGTTTCGAGGCTCAGGAATTTTGTAATTCTTCCCTTGGCTCATCGGGATCTTGGTGTGGTAGGAATCATGTGTGCAAACCCACATCCTACCACTTGGCACCACATGTGCTGTACCATCTCTGTATTCGGAGTGGAAAGTAAGTTTTCATGTAAAGTTGGAGGAAAAGTGATTTCGAACATTAATTAGGTATCGTGGTTAGAAATGATTTTTGTCAATCTAGTCAGCTCGACAGTGGAAAGCTCACCTCCCTCATGGTGAGATCTGGTTTTTGATGAGTTTTGCTGCATGGAGTGCCTCAGTAGTGTGTGCTCTCACTTCCTGAGAAAGAAAATTGGGGGCGGGAGGGGAGAAGAGAGAGATCGAGATCATAAAGCAAACCTTATGTCACCTCGTCACAGTGCCGGTCAAGGTTTGTGAACCAGGCATACCGGATTATGGAAGAACATATGGCAACAGGAGGACAGTAAAAATGATTAAACATTTTCTTATGGTGTCAAAAGCTCTATTTCAGTGCTTAGAAATTGTATATTGACCACTTACCTCCGACTTATCCAGGCCACGCACGGTCTGCCTAGGTTTGTCTTGCATGCCGTGGAGGTATTGAGATAATGTAAGCCTATTCTACCCTTCTCTACTTTTACATTTAAGGAATTATCTGCACATTTTTTTTTAAAGTGTCCTTTTCAAAGTTTTGTAGTATGATGTGATGTAGTACAACATTTTATTTGATCTTTATATGTTATAAATGTTCCACAATTCAGTATAAAATTAGCAATATAATGCTGAAATTTGCACCAACTGTTCATTTTCACCAGAGGTAGAATAAGGTTATGATTTAGGCTTCAACAACAAAATATAGCGCTTTTAGCAGAGTTAACCACCCCGAGGCGATTCACAGGAGCTATTACCAAACAAAATTTTTAACATTGGGGCAGATGACAAAAGCTTGGTCAAAGCGGTAGGTTTTAAGGATCGAGGTAGATAGGCGGAGAGGTTTAGGGAGGGAATTCCAGAGGTTAGGCCCTTGGCAGCTGAAGGCCAGTGGTGGAGTGAAGAAATTTGGGATGCGGAAGAGGCCAGAATTGGAGGAACGCTGGACTGGAAACCAATGTATGCCAGCGAGTACATGGGTGATGGGTGAACGGGAGTTCGTGTGAGTTAGGACACGGGCAGCAGTGTTTTGGACGAGCTCAAGTTTACGGAGGGTGCAAGTTGGGAGGTCAGCCAGGTGTGAGTTGGAATAGTCAAGACTTGAGGCAATGAAGGTGTGGATGAGGGTTTCAGCAGCAGATGAGCTGAGACAGGTGATGTTGCAGAGGTGAAAGCTTTGAATTATCTTGTACTGTATTTTGATAACCTGCAACAAGTCGAATGTAAGCTTCAATTTAGATTGATCTGCTAAACAAGCATCAGCTAATTTTAAATTATAGCCAAATTAGTGGGAAGCCACAGAGCATGTCTTATTACCATGTATTTGGGAAGATAAATTTTCCAACAGTATGACTTGCCATTTCTCTGTAATGTACATATATAATACACATTGTAAGTACTTGAAGCTTTCTGGTTGTGGTGTTTCAAGTGTGCGTATTGGCTCTCCACAACAATGTGAAATTTCGATTACCTGCCACTCTGCCTCAAATACCATCGAGACACACCGTTCTCAATACCAGATGTCTGTATTGGCCATTAACGTAACTGCTTTTCACTGCCAACAGGATATATGCATGTTGGGTCCCAAAGGCCTATGCAGCTTCAAAGTGTTGAAATTTTAATTTATTTTCACCGGGCATTGTTTTCTTCTGCTGCCAGAGAAGGTAGCGTCAACATTCTGGTTCTTTTTCCTCAACACTTGATTCTCTCTACTCCTTCATTTGCTTTCTGTCTGACTCGCTTACCATTTCCTTGTTTGCAACAATGCACAGGTCCCCCCCCACCTTTCTCTGTTTTTCCTCTGTTCGACTCCCCTAACTAAACTTGCTGATCTGGTTGTAAGGGGTATGGAAAAAATAATAGAAAATATAAGGGGACATAGCAAGTTCGAGTACAAACCTGAAGATACACAGGTTCAATATTATCTGCTCTACAAAGTTACTGATCTTGGTTCTAATGATATTGAGGAGCTGAGTTGAGAGCAAGTGCCTCCTCATGGCTGGGTAAGCGAGCACTGAATGGGGTGTGGTGGGGAGAGAGTCATGTCTGGGTTGCTGTTTGTGCCTCAATTGATCGACTGAGTACAGCCTCAGGAAAGGCCCGATAATTGCATGAAGCTCTTTAAGGGACTAAAAATGTTTAAGGAAAATCCATCATGAAAGAAAGAAAAAGTCAAAAGGAGGAGGTAATTGAAAAGCAAGAGGAAAATGCCACATTAATTCCAATGCAGTTAATTTATCCAGAGTAACGGTCACTGATTAAAAATGTTGTCTAATAATTTTGGAATGCACATTATATGAATATTAAGCAAAATTTGATTCCGCTTTGTATTCAACATTGAAAAAAATGGAGCAAGTTATGAAGCACTGGATTAATGTGTAGATACTGTAGTATGTTTAACTTGATTTTTAAGCTGGACTGGTGAAACGTAAACTCAATAAAAGTACATTTTTTAATTAAAAGTACACTATGCTGAAAAAATGTGATAGTGGATCACTTAAAGGAGAAGAAATCCAATCTTTCTTTTGAAATGTTATAAGAATACACCATGGTGAGATCTGTGACTGAACACTGGCGAATAAAATTACTTCCCCTGGTATAACTAAAATAGATTTTTAAAAACTCAATTGAGATTTTACTTAAAAACCATTTAACAGATTCATGATCAGGACTGTCCTTTGCTGTATTTCAGAGGCTGCGCGAATTGGTGTTTATTTTCTTGACTTTGGCTTCCAGTACCCTTTGCTTATTAAGGTTTTTCGGAGGAAGTGAGTGTTAGGAACTAAGGTCGAAGTGAGGAACATCAAGTTTTAGGAATTAAAGCACCTAATAGCAATTCGGGCATTAGGCAACATGTGAATTTGTAACTAAGATATAGTACGAGTATCTTTTTTCAGGAGTGCCGCTGCAGGGTTTCTCCTCGTGTATTTATTCAGTGTTTGCAAATAATACTCGCATTCTGTTTACCTACCAGACTTATAAAAGGCATTGTACCATGGTGGCGCAATTTATTTCGGGGTGATCTCAAGTACTGTAATGACTGTCAATAAGCCCTACAAATCTGTTGAAAAATAAAGGTGTGCACTCTGTGCATCAGCAAATATTTACCATATTTTTACAGAATGCTATACTTTGTACCTTCTTAAAAATCAAACCATTGTATGTAGAAACAGTCCATTACTGTGTATTAATCAGAAGGCAGTTTTAGAAGGATTGATGTGAAGTTTTTAATGGACATACTTAGCCATTTTTGAATGACCATGCACCCACAGCATAAAACTGACCACAAAATATTAGTCTGACTCGGACCTCAAAGATGGATGCAAAGTCTGCTGTGGTGGGGGCCGCGACGCGTTTTGCAGCGGTAGAGAGAGTGCAGTCTGCATCTGACCCACCATAAACCTAATCCGAACAGCTTCCGATTGGCATTCAGTTCCGGGCGGTGAGGAATGCTGTGTTCTACATCACCATAACAATGCAAAGCTTGGAGTTAGGATCATTTCTGGTACCCCTGGCCCCAGTAACGTGGGACTTTTGAGAGGAAGCTCTGCATAGTTAAGCTTGTTATCAATGAATTTTAATAGGGTTTCCCCAGTCAGTAATTTTATTAATTATATACAGTGCTCTTTAAAGTCATAGAGAGCATAGTGTAGATTCACTTACACCAGGGATGGGGAGACTGGGATGATTTCCACTGGCACTGAGGCTATTTCCTTTGGTTGGAACGTTGGAGATGATGGGGTCAATCAGTTAAAGAAGAGAGGTTAGATTAGGTGACATTTATGCAGAGTTAGAGCGTGGAATGCTTTGCCACGGGAGTGGGTGAGGCATTTTGTAAGGGAAGAATGGATACATATTTGAAGCAGAGGAAGATAGAAGATTTGGAGAGATAGCAGGGAAGTGGGATTAGTTTTGGATTACTCCAGCAAAGAGCTTGTCAGACATGATGAGACAAATGCTTCAGTGTTGTAATCTGCTATCAGCCTTTGTGAAGACATAAAACAAGTAGTTCTCTGGTGGCACGGGTTAGAAACATTCTGCACATGAGCTTCTTTGCAACACGTTTAAGAAACTAGGGCTCTTGAATCTTCTGTAAATTGATTAGTTTGTGTCCTTGTACCGCCCCCCCCCCCCCTTCTGAATAGTTACCAGTATACTTGTGGGGGAATGTAATGCATCAAAACTAACCCCCGAGTGACTGACTGTCCATTGTCCTCCACAAGTATAACAAGCAGCATGCTTTCCCTTTTGTTTGCTCCCTGTGCTGTTTTACAGCTGGTGTTTGTGAAATGTTTTTGGGGGAATATGGTACGTTTTGTATATTGCTGCAACCCAAACATGATTCTATTGTTTTGCATATTTGTGGAGGAGTGAAAGCTGATGTATTGGAGGATCTGGCAATTGATATTGCTGAGTGCAGCAAGGAAGTCTGACGCAGGATTGCTGAAGTGTGTGGGTGAAGTAACAAAGGACTGACTGCCTGCTCTGGTTATTAAGGCCTTGAAGTACGTTTTGAAAATGATAGCTCCAGATACTTTACATTTGATGCCAAACAATATGTGGTCTGAATACATTTTTCTGCATTCATGTATCAACAGGATTTGTTAAGTTTTGTGTGTCATTTTTGGGTGGTAGAATTTGTTTTACACTGGGCTTCATGTTGGATTTCAGCACAAAAGATGGCACAATTAAGGACACGTGAATGCTGCGCTGCAGTGTTTCACTAGTCTGAGTATAAGTTGGTTGTCTAAATATCAGTATATAAATATAGGCCCAGAAATTGCGGTCGGAGGCTTCCTGTGGGTGGATGCCTAAAAATATTCGATGAACTTACCTGATGGTCAGGGAGGTTTGGAGACTTGAGGTTCTGGGTCTCTGTAGGCCTGCGTAGAGGCCCAGGGACGCAGGCGCTTCGCAAGCGTCCCTGGGATCATGTGGGCCGCCCCAACCAATCAAAGTAGGGATATTCCCATTCATACTTGTGTTGAGTTCCGTTTGTACGGAATCACCATAAGTGTCAATGGGAATACCCCCAAAAACACACATGCACTTCAAATACATTTTTTTTTAAAAAAACATCACATAATAAATTAATCACAATATCATTTAATTATTTAAAACAAAAATTTAATTTTTTGAAAAATAAATTTACATATTTTAAAGGGTCTAAAAATAAATGTATCCTTTTTTAACAGGATTTTAAATGTTTAAATTATTGGAAAAAATATCTTTGCCTGCTTTTATAAGAACATAAGAAATAAGAGCAGGAGTAGGCCATACGGCCCCTCGAGCCTGCTCCGCCATTGAATATGATCATGGCTGATCCGATCATGTACTCAGGTCCACTTCCCTGCCCGCTCTCCATAACCCCTTATTTCCTTTTCGTTTAAGAAACTGTCTATTTCTGTCAAATTTATTCGATGTCCCAGCTTCCACAGCTCTCTGAGGCAGCGAATTCCATAGATTTACAACCCTCTGAGAGAAGAAATTTCTCCTCATCTCAGTATTAAATGGGCGTCCTCTTATTCTAAGGCTATGCCCTCTAGTTCTAGTCTCCCCTATCAGTGGAAACATCCTCTCTGCATACACCTTGTCAAGCCCTCTCTATGGGCAAAACTTCCCCAACCACCCACCCCTGTAAAAACGGCGCACCTCCACGACTTTCTAGATTAAAAAGGACGTCGAAAAGTTACCTTCCAATTCTCCCCGCTCCTCAGGGCGTCTTCGGCCTTGGCGTGGCGCAGCACATCCAGTGTGGGGGGCGGAGCCAGGTCCCGGCGCTGAAAATAGCGCTGGGACCTCTGTACATGCACGCTAGAGTGTGCGTGCATTTTCAGTAGCTTCTAGTAGCCCGAATTTCTGCGACGCTCTGCAGGCTGTGTGGGAGGGGCCCGAAGCACGCGGCCGCTCGCCCTGGCCGAATGTGCTCCCTCATCGGCAGCCTCCTGCATTCCCTAAGATGAGGATCAAAAGAGGGATGTGAAACAGGTTCAATTGCACCAAACGCAGACTGCCCGTAATCGCACTGCCGTGGCTGTGGAGTTGCATGTTTTGAGCTACCCAGGCATATCCGACATATCCCTCTGCTCAAGCAGAGCCTGCAAAAGGGCTGACTTTTTGCATGTCAGATCTGAGCTGCTGACAACCTTCATCACTTGGATGGCTTTGCCAATGGCAGTCAGGCTTATCGTAGCTCTGATGTGCCTCGGCCTAATTCCCAAGTTGCCACGTGGGACATCTGCAACAAGTCAGTTCACAGAGATGTGAAGTTGGTTACTGGTGTGAATGGGGTTGAAGCGGAGGATGGCCACCGAGACGAACAACTTCATCATTCCCCCTCTCCCCCGGGCCCGGAAAGCCAACAGCAGAATGAAAGGGCACAATGTTTATTTTTCCTCTCTGGCCACTCTTCCCCTCCTTGGTCACCGACAGCTTCGGGACGTGGATCGGGGGGGAGAGCCGCCTACTCAGCCCGCATCCGGGCAGCCTTTAGTTGGTTTGATAGAGAGTCGGAGAGCTTCGATGTGCCGCAGCAGTAACGAGCCTCCCGCCCCTAGCCTTGGCCGAATGGCTTGCTGGTGCACTGCAGTCGGCAAGGTATGACTTTTTATTTTTTAGTAATTGATTTATTTTTCATTTATTATTGATGATGTTGTGATGATGTTTAGTGCTTTGCAGAATCCTCTTACTTCCCTTTTCCCCCCCGCCCCACCCCCACCTCCGCCCACATCTCTGACTACCTGCGCTGATTTCTTAATTCACTGCAAGGTTTTTCTGAGCGGACACAAATGGCCTCATACGCTGGCCTAAGTTAGTTTGGAGTAACTATTGGCTGGCTAAACTTGCTTAAATGGCCAAAACAGGAGTAAGTGGCTGGTATCGCCCCCTTTTGGGAAAAAAAAACATTAAAAAAAAAGCCTAACTATCTCACTTACACTGGAGCAAATTAAATGGGGAGAATTGTGGTTTTTAAGTTACTCCAAAAAAATCTTAATTGCTCCAAAAAAAACAGAGCAACTCCTGTGGAAATTTGGGCCCATAATCTTGTACGTTTCGATAAGATCACCTCTCATTCTTCTGAATTCTAATGAATAGAGGCCCAATCTACTCAACCCTTTCCTCATAAGTCAACCCCCTCATCCCCGGAATCAACCTAGTGAACCTTCTCTGAACTGCCTCCAAAGCAAGTATATCCTTTTGTAAATATGGAAACCAAAACTGGACGTAGTATTCCAGGTGTGGCCTCACCAATGCCCTGTATAACCGTAGCAAGACTTCCCTGCTTTTATACTCCATCCCCTTTGCAATAAAGGCCAAGATTCCATTGGCCTTCCTGATCACTTGCTGTACCTACATACTATCCTTTTGTGTTTCATGCACAACTACCCCCAGGTCTTGCTGTGCTGCAGCACTTTGCAATCTTTCTCCATTTAAATAATAACTTGCTCTTTGATTTTTTTTCTGCCAAAGTGCATGACCTCACTCTTTCCAACATTATACTCCATCTGCCAAATTCTTGCCCACTCATTTAGCCTGTCCATGTCCTTTTGCAGATTTGTTGTGTCCTCCTCACACATTGCTTTTCCTCCCATTTTTGTATCGTTAGCAAACTTGGCTACGTTACACTCGGTCCCTTCTTCCAAGTCGTTAATATAGATTGTAAATAGTTGGGGTCCCAGCACTGATCTCTGCGGCACTCCACTAGTTACTGATTGCCAACCCGAGAATGAACCATTTATCCCGACTCTCTGTTTTCTGTTCGTTAGCCAATCCTCTATCCATATCACCCCCAACCCTGTGAACTTTTATATTGTGCAGTAACCTTTTCTGTGGCACCTTGTCAAATGCCTTCTGGAAGTCCAAATATACCACATCCACTGGTTCCCCTTTATCCACCCTGCTCGTAAGAATTTCAAGGGCATTCACTGGGCAGAAGTTGGGTAAATAGCCCAATTCTCAACTCTCAGAAGCCCTTTACTTCTGGATGCGTGCGATCTGTCAAGATGATTCTTGACAGATCGCAAGTTCCGGGTTTAGGCGCATGACCTTCTAATACCCAAACCTGGAACTTGCGGGGCCCTTACGTGTCCGTAGGGGCTGTCAATTCAGGGCCATAATAAACATAATTGAGAATAGTGAATACCCAGTTTATCTTATGAATGAGGAAAACCTATTTACCCATTAAAGCAGACATAATGGGGCTGAATTTGCAGTCAGAGGCTTTCCGCGAGCTGATGCCTGTGACCCGCAAAAAATTTGCGAACTTACCTGGTGATCCTGGAGGTTCAGACACTCGCAGTCCTGGGCCTCTGCGTAGAGGCCCATGTTTCCCAGGGGCGCGTGCGGTTCGCCCAACCAACCAATCAAAGAAGGGAATCTCGATTCATACTTATGGGGATTCCGTTTGTACAGAACTCCCATAAGTATGAATGGGGATCACATAAAAATTACCTCTACACATCAAATAAAAAAATTACATATTTAAAATGGCATTTAATTAAATATTTAAAACAAGTGTAATTTTTTGAAAAATAAATTTACATGTTTTAATGGGGCTAAAAATAAACTTACTGTAGTGTATTTAATGTATAAATGAAAAAAAAATTATATTTGTTTTTTAAAACTCCTGCGCTGGTTTGTACGATTTGTCAAGTCCGGAGTTTTAGCGCATGCCTAAACCCGGAACTTGTGCGGCCCCTACGGGCGTGTGCACACCTCGTATGCGCCCGTAGCGGCCACAAATTCAGCCCCAATACGAATTGGGGCTTCCTTTGAGTGGAATTTGCTGGGTAGTTCAGGGATCCAGACCGTCTGTCACTTGCTTACATATTAGTGGATTTCCTGTAGGATTGCTACACTGCAAGTAGGAGGATGTACTGCTTTGATTTATTGCAGGAATGTAATACCAGGGATATCCAAATAAAGACCCTTGGCAATCTGGCCCTCGAAACTTCGGCAGGTGTACCTGTTCACTTTTGTTTGGTTCAATTATGTGGGTGTGCAGGTTTGAAAGGGCTGTTGGTACTCGTGCCTAAGCCAGAACACCAAAATTTGTTCATATTAGTAACTTGAGATATATGAAAATTAATGACACTTTATACGCAGCCCCTGAGACTCCATGGCAGGCACTGATGTAGCTCATAAAGGCAGAGTGCTTGGACACCCTTCAATTATTGCCAGCACCTGAAGCCACTACGCACTTCTGCTGGACGCATGGATCAACCCCTGTTGGCTCACACTCGACCCTTCAATCCTTGGCCCTTTTGTTTCCATTGGGCAGCCTCCAGCACTGAAAGTCTCCCCCAGAACAGCACCTAGATTCGCCCCCTCTCTACAACTGTGTGGGAGTCTGGACATTGGTTCATTGATGCTCCAAGCTGACTCCACCCTGTCGACAAGTCGGCTTCATCTCACCTCAGGACCCCGGACTCCAACTTTGGAATCTCTCGTGTCGTCTCCTCCCTGTCATCTGTTTACAACCAGGATATGGCTCTCGTTATCTCTGCTATGCCTAAGTAAACTGAATTCCCTCTCTGCGCATTTGCATGCATATTTTGACAGCTGTCCAGGATCCAAACCCACTACTTCTATCTCCCACTTTTTTTGGTGTGCTCCATCTTGTCGCCTTCCCTTCCTGTCAGTTCTGCCCTCGAGCCCTTTGTCTCCAATCTTTACCACGATCCATCACTACTCCTCTGTCTTCCTACTCTCCTGCTGCCATCCCAGACTTAAATCTCTCTTGGATAAGTCCACGGGTGTCCTCTGTTCCTTCTCGACATTCTCCGAAGCGCCTATTGAGGCACCTGTTGGCTAGGCTGTGGATGCTCGTCGACTCTGCACCTCTCTTTAATACCTTCCCTAATCCCACCTCTTTGACTAAACCTTTAGGTTACCACCCTTTTTCACCAACTTTGGCGTGCTGTATATTTTTATCTGATTACATCTTGGGACATTTTCTGCGTTGAAGACTGTATAAATGTAAGTTGTTATGCCATGTATTATTCTGTCACCATTGTGCAGCTGTGTATAAGCTGGCTTGTCTATAAGGTCAAAAGGTCTCAATGCTGTAAATAAGAGATCCGGAAGTCAATTTGAGGCCAAATCCTCTTAAGAATCTCTTGAAGTTAATTAAGAAGAAAAGCGCTTACAATAATGTAGCACCTTTCATGTTCCCAGGATGTTGTAAAGAGTTTCACCACCAATGGCTCACTTTTGTTTTTGAAGTTTAGTCACAGTTATATAGGTGAATTTGAAAGTTGACAGGAGTAGGAAATGACTGCCTTTTGTATACTTGTTTTACGATGTTTTGCATCTGTTGGTCAGGTAACATTTCCAAATCAAATGTGTTTGTAAGGTTGAAAATAACGCAGCATTTTAAAAGAATTTGTGCTTGTAACGAAGTGTTTAATCTGCACGCTTTGATGTACTACTTTTACCATATCGTGAGAGACGTTTGGGTTAATTATGTTTGAAATAAATGTAGTTGTATTTTTTTTGAAGTGTACCTTCCTTCAGTTTTAATTGCGATTATTAAATGTATGAAGGACATTTCAATGCTCGTCTGCTGCTTCGCGTCTCTGTACGTGACAAGATATCACCTTGAAAAATCTCCTTCGAAAGTATTAAATGCGCAGATCAACTTGGGACCAGATATTGCTGCTTCCAACTGAGTTATCGAGCTGGAATTAAATTTAGCTCTAACAAAGGGAAAAACAATGAAACTCAAGAAAACACTTCTGTATGTCTGGCTATAAGGGCATAAACTGCTGTGAAGTAGCTGAATAACCAGTAGATTTGCAGCTGTAGTTCCTGTTCTAGTATTAAATTATCTTCATTATTTCACATCACTCTGAGATGGGGGGATTTCCCAGTTCATAGCCAAATCGGGCAAAAATAAAGACCGGTCTTGCATTTATATAGCTCCTTTCACGACCTCAGGATGCCCCAAAATGCCTTGGAGCCAATTAAGTATTTTTGAAGTGTTATCACTGTTTGAACATCGGAAATGTGGCAGCCAATCGCGCACAGCAAGATCCCATAAATACCAGTGAGATAAAGACCAGATAATCTGCTTTCTGCTTTAGTGATGTTGGTTGAGGGATAAATATTGGCCAGAATACTGGGGTGAACTCTCCTGCTCTTTGAAACAGTGCCATGGGATCTTTTACGTTCACCTGAGAGAGCAGACAGGGCCTCAGTTTAATGTCTCAGCCAAAAGATGGCACCTCTGACAGTGCAGCACTCCCTCAGCACTGCACTAGAATGTCAGCCTGAATCTTTTTTTGTGAAGCTGGTTGGGATCATGGCTTGAGTTCTGACCTGTTCTTGCTGAACATGAAAACTAAGACTTACACATCGTAAGGCACAGAAATAAGTGTGAAAACAACATTTTAATTTACATTTTAGAAATAACTGGCCTGACTTGTCCAAAATCTTATGTGACTATCCCACTAAACTTTAGTAACATGGGTTTATTTCAGGAGCTGTTTTTATAGCTGTTGATACCTCAAAGACTCCCTGATAAAGTGCAACATCCCCACTGACACCTGGGACTCCCTGACCAAAGACTGCCCTGTGGAGGAAGTGCATCCGGGAGGGCGCTGAGCACCTCGAGTCTCATCGTCGAGAGCATGCAGAAACTAAGTGCAGGCAGCAGAAAGAGCGTGCGGCAAATCTGTACCACCCTCCCTTTCCCTTAACGACGATCTGTCCCACCTGTGACAGGGACTGTGGTTCTCGTATTGGACTGTTCAGCCACCTAAGGACTAATTTTTTTTTAGAGTGGAAGCAAGTCTTTCCCGATCCCGAGGGACTGCCTATGACGATGATACCTGGCTGCTGACTATTACATGATTTGTAACGAAGTTTAGTCTCGGTTGGATATTAGGATGTAATTGAGCCCGTTGTAACATTGTTACTGTTGACCGAGTTGTGAACGATTTGACAATATCTGTAGAATTTGATGTAACAGGAATGAATTATGGTCCCTTGCATTCCAGGCTTGATGAAAGACCCTATGGTTTTGTGTATCCTTTGTGATCTAATAGATACCGTATGCCAGTTGTCCATCTGTGACAGAGACTGTAATTCCCGTATTGGACTGTACAGTCACCTGAGAACTCAGAGTGGAAGCAAGTCTTCCTCGATTGCCTATGATGCTGATAAATGGCAGACCAGAAAATTCTGTATCACAACAGTTCACTGAATTCATATGCAACAAAAGGAACTGAATCACAAGGTATGTTGGACTATACCACAGTGGCATGGGAAGTGTGCTTCTGTATTTTTGTTATTTTTAATATAGCGTTAGAAATGAGTCTGAGGAGAAAATCAACTTAAACAACAGTGCCAAGTGCCAGTCAGACGTAATTTTGGCTCAGTTGGTGATGCTTTCATTTCTGAGTCAAAAGTTGGTTGGTTCAAGCCACACCCCAGGCTGGCACTTCAGTCCATTACTGAACAAATGCTACATTGTCAGAGGTTCCAATCTTTGGATGAGATGCAAAACTGTTGTGGTGGTTCAGGTTTATATTAAAAGACTATTGGAAGATAAGCAGTGAGTTCTCCCAGTGTCCTTATCAACTTTCTTTCCTCAAACAATGCCAGCACAATTGGTCATTAATTGGTCATGCTTAAGAACAACAAGGCTACGGGAACGGATGGAATCCCCGCTGAGGCACTGAAGTATGGTGGAGAGGCACTGTTGGCGCAAATACATGACCTCATCTCTCTCATCTGGAGGGAGGAGAACATGCTGGGAGATCTCAGACGCAGTGATCATGACCATCTTTAAAAAAGGGGACAAGTCCGACTGCGGCAACTACAGAGGAATCTCCCTGTTGTCAGTTACTGGGAAAGTCGTCGTTAGCGTCGTCCTCCCTGTGGCTGAGGAGCTCCTCCCGGAATCACAATGTGGATTTTGTCCCCTATGGGGCACAATGGACATGATTTTTACAGCGCGACAACTGCAGGAAAAATGCAGGGAACAGCATCAAGCCTTATACATGGCCGCCTTCGACCGTACAAAGGCTGTTGACACTGTCAACCGCGAGGGTCTATGTAGCGTCGTCCTCCGTTTCGGATGCCCCCAAAAGTTCGTCACCATCCTCCGCCTGCTCCACAATGACATGCAGGCCGAGATGCTTACCAACAGATCCATTACAGACGCAATCCACGTCCGGACCGGGGTCAAACAGGGTTGCGTCATTGCCCCAACCCTTTTCTCAATCTTCCACCTCAGTCAACAAGCTCTCCGCTGGAGTGGAACTAAACTACAGAACCAGTGGGAAGCTGTTCAACCTTCGTCGTCTCCAGGCCAGGTCCAAAACCACCGCAACCTCTGTCGTCGAGCTACAGTACGCGGATGACGCCTGCGTCTGCACACATACAGAGGCTGAACTCCAAGTCATAGTGAACGTATTTACTGAGGCATACGAAAGCATGGGCCTTACGCTAAACATCCATAAGACAAAAGTCCTCCACCAACCTATCTCTGCACAGCACCGCCCCCAAGTCATCAAGATGCGCAGCCCTGGACAACGTGGACCATTTCCCATACCTCGGGACCCTCTAATCAACAAGAGCAGACACTTGACGACGAGATTCAACACTGCCTCCAGTGCAGCCTTCGGCCACCTGAGGAAAAGAGTGTTTGAAGACCAGGCCCTCAAATCTGCCACCAAACTCATGGTCTACAGGGCGGTAGTAATACCCGCCCTCCTGTACGGTCAGAGACACATGGACCATGTACAGTAGACACCAAGTCGTTGGAGAAAAACCACAAACTATGTCGCCGCAAGATCATAGAAACATAGAAAATAGGTGCAGGAGTAGGCCATTCGGCCCTTCGAGCCTGCACCACCATTCAATGCGATCATGGCTAATCATTTTTGCAACTTTAGTACCCCATTCCTGCTTTCTCTCCCTACCCCTTAATCCCTTTAGCCGTAAGGACCACATCTAACTCCCTTTTGAATATAACTAACGAACTGGCCTCAACAACTTTCTATGGTAGAGAATTCCACAGGTTCACAATTCTCTGAGTGAAGAAGTTTCTCCTCATCTCGGTCCTAAATGGCTTACCTCTTATGCTTAGACTGTGACCCCTGGTTTTGGACTTCCCCAACATCGGGAACCTTCCTCCTGCATCTAACCTTTCCAATCCCGTCAGAATTTTATATGTTTCTATAAGATCCCCTCTCATTCTTCTAAATTCCAGTGAATATAAGCCTAGTCGATCCAGTCTTTCTTCATATGTCAGTCCTGCCATCCCGGGGATCAGCCTGGTGAACCTTCGTTGCACTCCCTCAATAGCAAGAATGTCCTTCCTCAGATTAGGAAACCAAAACTACACAATATTCACAGCCCTGTACAACTGCAGTAAGACCTCCCTGCTCCTATACTCAAATCCTCTCGCTATGAAGGCAACATGCCATTTGCTTTCTTAACTGCCTGCTGTACCTGCATGCCAACTTTCAATGACTGATGTACCATGACACCCAGGTCCCGTTGCACCTCCCCTTTTCCTAATCTGCCACCATTCAGATAATATTCTGCCTTCCTGTTTTTGCCACCAAAGTGGATAACCTTACATTTATCTACATTATACTGCATCTGCTATGCATTTGCCCACTCACCTAACCTATCCAAGTCACCCTGCAGCCACTTAGCATCCTCCTCACACTGCCACCCAGCTTAGTGTCATCTGCAAACCTGGAGATATTACATTCAATTCCTTCGTCTAAATCATTAATGTTTATTATAAATAGCTGGGATCCCAGCACTGAACCTTGCGGTACCCCACTAGTCACTCCCTGCCATTTTGAAAAGAACCCGTTTATTCCTACTCTTTGCTTCCTGTCTGCCAACCAGTTCTCTATCCACGTCAATACATTACCCCCAATACCATGTGCTTTAATTTTGCACACTAATCTCTTGTCAAAAGCCTTTTGATAGTCCAAATACACCACTTCCACTGGTTCTCCCTTGTCCACTCTACTCCATCCTGCAAATCCCCTGGGAGGACAGATTCACCAATGTTAGTGTCCCTCAACGACTATCTGTCCCACCTGTGACAGGGACTGTGGTTCTCATATTGGACTGTTCGGCCACCTAAGGACTCATGCTAAGAGTGGAAGCAAGTCTTCCTCAATTCCGAGGGAGTGCCTATGATGATGAATTGGTCATTCATCTCATCGATGTGTGCAAAATGGTCCTTCATTCATCTACATAACAGTGACTGCATTTCAAGGTAATTGATTACATATGAAGTGCTTGGGAAGTTTCTGAGTTATATGAATACAAGTTTGTTCTTTCTATTAGCTGCGCAAATTATAAGCCCTTAACTCCATAAGTCTCTCTCTCTCCCCCACCATCCCCAAGAAAAGCACACATGTACCAATTAATAATAAAACCAGCAGAGAGCATGAACAAACCAGCCGGTATTGCTCAGCCTGACCAGTCAGAAATCCTCCTGAAATCCTTTACAAATCCAGCATTTTCCCCCAATCATTTTTCCTCTCACTTGATGACTATCCAGCACCACTCTTCAAAGACCACAATATCCCAGACGCCAAAGATTTCTCAATCTATTCCCAAATTTGCTTGTTCCAAATTAATCTTTTCTGTCTGTATTTTTCCACTGAGAGATAGATGGCAGTGATCTGGAACTCCAAGCTAATATAGGAAGTTCTTTCACCACTGCCAGTGAGGAAAGAATCACTTAATGAGTACATGCTGATGCTACATTGTTATATACATGTCCCTTGCTCCATATTTTTGGATTCATGTCTATTGTTACTCTGCTGGCCTATGAAGCTAAACCAAGTGAAAGAGATCCCAGGACAATATTGATTTATTCATCAAGTCTCATCATCATCATCATCATCGTCGACGGTCACTCGAAATCGAGAAAGACTTGCTTCCACTCTAAAAGTTCTTAGGTGACTGAACAGTCCAATATGGGAATTACAGTCTCTGTCACAGGTAGGGCAGTCGTTGAGGGAAGGGGTGGGTGGGACTGGTTTGCTGCACGCTCCTTCCGCTGCCTGCGCTTGATTTCTGCATGCTCTCAGCGCCGAGACTCGAGGTGCTCAGCGCCCTCCCGGACGCACTTCCTCCACTTAGGGCGGTTTTTTGCCAGGGACTCCCAGATGTTGCATTTTATCAAGGAGGCTTTGAGGGTGTTCTTGAAACGTTTCCTTTGCACACCTTGGGCTCGCTTGCTGTGAAGGAGTTCCAAGTAGGGCGCTTGCTTTGGGTGTCTTGTGTCAGACATGCGAACAATGTGGCCCGCCCCGCAGAGTTGGTCGAGTGTGGTCAGTGCTTCGATGTTGGCCAGGTTGAGGACGCTAATATTGGTGCGTCTGTCCTCCCAGGGGATTTGTATCAAATCTGCACCATAGCTTATCTCATTTTATCAGGCTCTCTGTGGTGTAATAACAGTGATGCTGTTTTTCAGTTAGATTAACTGCATTTTTGCAGTAATAAATTTTAGCTGAACATGCACCAAACTGTATTTTATTTGTGCTATGTAAATTATACTTCGATGTTCTCTGGATCCCTTCTGCCACCCTGCCCACTGTTTTATTGAGCACCTTGGACAGTTTTGCTGTCTAATGAACTTGGGTTATAAAACTTTGAGATCTGTTGGATCTGATAGCTGTCTGCTCAAAAAAACCCTACAATTTTTCTCTCAAACCTTACTTAATACACTATACATAGCCATGCGTTAAAATAAGTTCTGTCCTTGCTCCAGTCCTTGGCTGCTGGGTTGCATATTTCGGCAGTCAAATTAAACAAAGCTAGTTCATGTAGTTGTGTCTTTCCTGCGTGTGCTATATCTCTCGTAGTCCATCTGTATTATCCAGTGCCTGCATGGGCCTCAGAGTCCCCAGTATCCTGAGTCTCCAGAGTCGAAGTAGCCGCTGCAGTCCCATCTCGGTGAGTGTTTTATCTGCAAATTTTAAACAGATAGCCTGGTCGTCACCAGGTGTTAGGTTCTGGTCTACTCCTCTTTTATCCATGCATGTTGCAGTCACTCTGTGAAATCGGAGATAAAGTTAGGTTGGGTTTGTAGACTACATTTACCCACCGTGGGGCACATTGGCTCTATTGCCACAGGTGATGGTGCTATAGCTGCGCACTGCACTATCCGTCTGGCCCCGTTTTTTTTTTATCTCTTCCAGCTTATTTATCTTAGCTTTTAACTCTTGAATTTGTTTTGTTTGAGTATCTTTCTTTTATTTGTATCAGGCGAGTATTATTACATAGGCTAGTTCTGTTTTTATTTTTATTCTGACTATCGCACCATTTCCTCTGTTAGGTGAATCTTTTTTTTATTCTATTAAGAAATCCAAATTAATAATGTCCAGTATAAAACAGCTGTCAATGGAAAGGGTTAACTCCTTTACAGGTGTGTAAGAAAGCCTGATGTCATTACGTGACTTCACGTAATCATCCGAAAAATTATTTTTTATAAGTCTTTGTGCCTTCAAAACTTGCTTAGAAATTAGGAATCCGTTAAAAAAAGCAGAAATCATTAGTAAAGCCGTCATAATAAAAGTCTTCTCATCAGGGAAAGACGGCATTTTAGAGTAAACTCCAAGGTTTTCTTAACTTCTAATTGCCAAAGATTTTTTTTGATTGATTTTAAAACGAGACCACACATTTTTAATAGCTATTTTGTTTACTGAAATCCAATTTTCACACACGCTGTGTACATTCTAACATTTTGTTTTATTTTACGATCCTGTTCACTGGGCAAATCTTGTGTTTTATTTCTCTCTCGGCACAAAATCTAAACATCCGTGCCAGTTCCATTTTCTATAAGAATTTTAAAATTCAGTAAGATTCTCTAATTCCCAGTTTTTTTTTCTGTGCTGAGTTCGCATAGCTTAGATCTTTTCTCCTCGTTATTTTCAAAACCCTCCTGCTTGTTTAGACTGTTCGGAACTTTTCTTGATAAACAACATCCATTTTGGAAATCTTTCAAACTGGAGTGAAACTTTCTCAATTTAAAATCATTATCACTGTAGAGTGTCTTTTACCTCTTCCAATTTTTTTTCCTTTTCATAATTAAACCAATATCTTTTTCACAGCAAACATCAACTAGTATTTAGTAAGTTATGTCTTTTTCCATCACAAACACATTTTTTTCAACACTTATTTATTATGTTACATCTTTTTTTTCAGATCTCCTTTCTTCAAATTAGGTTTTGTATTTTACACGGAGGGCTCGTGACTCCATAAATTAATTTAAAATCATTTGTTTACTTTCAAAGTGGCGTCTTTATCTTTTTCTTTTCTCCATAACTTGAATGGAGTCCAGCAAAAAATGCTCCAGTTTCAAAGTCGTTAAAATGTCTCTTCTAAGCTGCTAAAGCTTGCTGTTTTTAACATTTTTCAAAAGTCCCTTTTACACCTTCGCGGATAGCTCGCCACTTGCCCAGGAGTTTGACCTGATCCCTGAAGGTATTTCTAGATTGTTTCCAAACCTTTTAGTTTTATATCTCCTTTTTTCTTTGAGGTCAGATTTAATTTAATAATTTTTTTTTGAATGCACCTCAGTATTTTGTTGTGCCTTCTCTGAATATCTCAAAATCCCAATTCAAACTTTGTAATTTCAATCTTTATTTAAAACCTTTTTTTTTGAGCTAGAAGCTTTTTTTAAAAGGCATTCTTTATCTCATTCCGAGACTAAATTTATGTCTTTCAACCCAATGTAATCAATCATTGCATGTTTTCTTTCGACAAGTAAGTGAGCGTGTCAAATAAGTTCTTTTTTATTTCAACCACCGGGACCATGTATTTTTTTAATCTTTTACTCAACAAACCTATCCTTTGTGCATTTCCTAGCTCCATAACTTATCATCCGAATAAATCCACACCTGCGTTTCTAACTTAAAATGTCTTAAAACTTCCCACATACAGGACAACACTACAAAGGGTTGAAAAAACTTTCACTCTGTTTGGAGAAGTGGGTGGAGCTAAAATAAGCAAACAGCTGCTCACTCCTCCAAACAAGCTTTTTTAAAAAAAACATGAAAATTCATTCCGCAGTCAAAAAATCACACAAGTACTCTCATTCAAAAACAGACATTCACAAAAGTCTCTCTTCATTCAACAAAGCTTACTAATTAAATTTTTTCTTTGGCCGGCTCGATTTTTGGATCCATGATTGCCCAATTTTATCCTTACACAATTCCTTTTATCCTTACACAATTCCTTGCGTCGCCCCGCGATTTAGTTCTACACAATTCCTCGCGTCGCCCCGCGGTTTAGTTCTACACAATTTCCCTTTTCTTCCACGTCGCCCCGTGGTTTTCCTATTCGCGTCGCCGCGCGATTGTCTATTTCCCTATCCTCCGCGTCGCTGCGCGGTTCTCCTATTCGCGTCGCCGCACGATTGTCTATTTCCCTATCCCTCCGCGTCGCCACGCGATTGTCTATTTCCCTATCCCTCCGCGTCACCGCGCGATGGTCTATTTCCCTATCCCTCCGCGTCGCCGCGCGATTTAAGTCCAATCAGCGCCTAGACGGACTAAGTGATATACAAAGTCGACGTCGTACCTGACTTGGACACTTATTTTCTAAGTTAAAAGGTATTCGCCAGATTGACCTGGATCTCGTTCAGACGCTACCTGAGAACCAGCGAGTGGCCAAACTTTCCTCAGACTTTTGGAACTGAAGGAAACTGAAGTGGTATTTTAAAGGGTACTCACTCCAGTGGCCACTTTCCTCCCGTCTCGTCCAAGGCTAGTCTGGCTCTTAATTCGCAAGCTTTCGGCAGCTGTCTGTTGAGATCCCACTTCTGACACCAAATGTTTATACGGATTCTTTTTCCCTCAATCTGTTTCAGCGAATACACTGACGCGAACACTTTGCCTTTTCTGTAAAGGACCTTTATTGAAGATTCTCAAGCCGGGACTTGTCAAGACAAAGGGGCACTCTCAATCAGAGCCTGTTTACCTTCCCCTGGACAAGTTCCTTTTCAGCGCGAAAAGCACAGTAGATATACATTTTCAAAACCATATACATTTTCAAAACCGAACACATTTGATTAGCACTTGGTCTATCCAATCCCTTTCTGCCTCCTCTCCTCCCCCCCACCCCCCCCCCCCCCCCCCCCCGAGTACGTCCAATGGCAGGCAAGAAAGTCTCCCAATTAGGGCTGGTGTCAGGTAGGTTAGTTATAGCTTTGCTACACTGTCTTCCCTTATCAGTAAAGAACCCAATTAGTTTCTCTTCCTCCTTATCAGTAGAAGCTATTACTTTTCCCTTCCTATCTAGGATTGCTTTCTTTCTTTGTGCTGCCTTGGGCTTTCTCATGACCCGTGTCTAACCTCAACTTCAACTCTTGGTAACCCCTTTTTTTTCTGTTGATTCTGCAGTTGTCTGCATCTTGACCATTTCTTTAGCTATTTTCCCATGATTCCCTATCTCCATCCTTTTGCCACCTTCTCTAGCCATCGACCACTTTCGCAACCCTTTTACACATTCTCAAGTGCAAAAAAAAGACACACGAACCACTAAGGATCCAGGGATTCAAATTTAAAAACCTGTGCCATATACATTCCCATAGTTCTAAAGCAAGTTTTCACCCAGTCGTTATACTGAACAGGATTCTGATCAATTCAGATATTAACATTTCTCACAGTGAAACCTGTAGAAGGGGATAATCCCACATGCAACCAGCTCTCAAGTATTGGGGTTGGAAATGTCACTTCTGCCTGTCTTGAGCAGGTGAGGGTCGGGGGGAAGAGAAAGAAAGAGGAGGGGAGGGGGAATCATAGAACAAGTTCTTCAAATAAGGTGTTTTGACTTCTTGTATAATTCCATCCTTGTATAAACTCATCCTACTTGGAATCATTGTAATACTTAAAAGTTATCTTTCATCAATTTTATATTTAAATTGATTTAAGTAATTTTGATATCACTCATTAGCTTAATCATTATCCAAGCTGAAGTTCTAATTGGATTTTTAAGATCAATTTAAAGTCGACTTCATTAAAAAGATGTTTATCTGTCAGCCTTGGCTCAGTGGTAGCACTCGCTTTTGAGTCAGAAATTTGTGGGTTCAAGCCTTACTGCAGAGTCTTAAGGTTGACACTTCAGTGAGGGAGCGCTGTATTGTCAGCGATGCCATCTTACAGATGAGACATTTGCCTGTGCAGGTTGATGTAGAAGGTCCCATGGCACTATTTGACCAAGTTATCCTGGTGTCCTGGCTAACATTTATCTCTCATCCAACATCACCAAAACAGATTGATTGTCTGCTCACTTGTCTTGCTGTTTGTGGGACCTTGCTGTGCGCCACTTTGGCTGTAACGTTTGCCTAGAAGAGAATACTTAATTGGCTGTAAAGGTGCAAAGTTGAGTTCTTTAAGCTTTGTAATCAGTTCAGGTTCTTTTTCTGTTTTTGCAAAGTAGTCTTAAGAGCTGTATGCTTTTGAATTTGGGCTAATAAGGCTTTTGTTCTCCCATAATACTTTCTATTTTAAGGATTCATTTTTGCTGCAACTTAATAAATCATGACAATGAAGGCCACTGATCTATGGTACTGAATAAGTCAAATTTTAACTTTATTATGTGGGATTCTGCAATGTTAATCAGTATTTTGGGGATTTATTTTTGTCCTTTTTCTTGAAAAATGTATTTTCTTTCCCCTTTTTATCGATGATAGTTGCAATTTAAAAATAAGGAATGAGATGATCTACAAGATGTATGGTGGGTTAGTTTTGCTGTTTGATGGTTTTGGCAATGTTAGAGAGAGGCCAAGATAATCATTAAAAGTAAGATTTGTTCAGGCGGATTCCAGATATCAATCACCTGTACTGATGTTTTGGCTATTCATTTGAGATGTGGGTCCTCTGGAAATTGTTGTACTGCTCTTCAGTAGTTGCCTGATAAATTCCTGCTGGTTTGATGAAAACTTGAAGGTGCAACTCAACCCATAAATTGAGTGTCTGGGTGTTATGAAGGATAATCTAGTCATCCCTTTCTTGTTGAATCACTATCTGAACCGAGGGATTTGACTATGGCCTTTAAATTATTCGAACATCTGTTCCACATATACAGTCTGCTCCTAATTCAAAGCCATTTATTGCTCAAAGCATCCAATTACAAACACTGCTAACATTTTATGTGGGGCTTTAATTTAGTGTTGTATTTGTCTTTGTGCAAATGATGGCTGTTAGTGACGACTTTCGCTTTGTAGGATTTATGCAATATTCTGAAGCAATTGCAGATTTATTGAAAAATTTGCTACAGTTGATTACCAGAAAGCACGACAGCCAGCATATGTTATACCATCAAATTACCCATGCTGTTGCCCGTGGTTATGGAGTATTTTAGTTGTGGAAAAGCTCTACTGGGTAATGACAGGGTTGCTTCCTTTGATGATTCCAGCACCATTTCCCCATTCCCAGCACTGCTGCCTCATCTCATTGCCATCTGCCCATCGTCGTCATCTTGCTCCCATTGCTCTCCCCTTTCGCTTCTGGTTCATCTGCTATATCCTTTCATATACC
Source organism: Pristiophorus japonicus (assembly GCF_044704955.1). NCBI lineage: Eukaryota > Metazoa > Chordata > Chondrichthyes > Pristiophoridae > Pristiophorus > Pristiophorus japonicus. Next base: position 105,974,626 of record NC_091982.1, read on the forward strand.
ACATCCGGTTGTCCCTCTGCAGCTAACCCAACTCTGCTTCTGTCTCATTCCCCATCATCCCTGTTAGTCTGAGTCCCTCTCCTCATCTGTAATGCTATCTATCCATGTCATTTCCCCCACTACATTTCTTTGGGTCCTGGAATTGCAGAAATAAAAATACTTCCACACTGATGCTATCACTGTGGAAAGTTGATATCGTTGAAATGAAAGAGAGACTTTATGATCACCGGATGTCTCAAAGCGCTTTACAGCCAATGAAGTACTTTTGAAGTGTAGTCCCTGTTGTAATGTGGGAAATGCGGCAGCCAATTTGCGCACAGCAAGCTCCCACAGGCAGCAATGTGATAATGACCAGATAATCTGCTTTTGTTATGTTGATGGAGGGATAGATATTGGCCAGGACAGCGGGGATAACTTCCCTGGTCCTCTTCGAAATAGTGCCATGAGATCTTTTACATCCACCTGAGAGAACAGATGTTGATTTAACATCTCATCTGAAAGACAGCACCTCCGACAATGCAGCTTTGGAGTGTCAGCCTAGATTTATGTGCTCAGATCCCTGGAGTGGGACTTGAAGCCACAGCCTTCTGACTCCTCAGATAAGCGTGCTACCCACTGAGCCACAGCTGACATTGGATGGATTAACTAATCTCAATTCAAACTATTTATTAAAAAAAAGGCAAATTTTGCTGCTCATCAAAGTGGGGAAAGTCAAGTGTTGGGAAATTTAAAAACCTCAATTTTTGACCTCCATGATGCTTCATTGCCTATGATTCTGCTGGCAGGATGAGTAAGCCAGTACAGCAATGTAAACGGCAGCAACTTGCATTTCTATGGCGCCTCTCTCAGGAGAAGGAAGCGATTTACAGTGTGGAAGCCACATCAGTGAATACTGAGCAGGAGATGGTCAGTCGGTTGGGGTGGGAGGGAGCCAGGTCCTGTCAAAGAGACAGGTTTTAAGGAGGCTATTGAAAGTAAGGTTGGAGATGGGATCCCAGAGGACAGACGTGTAGTGGCTGTGCATCCGACCACCAGCCAAGGAGCAGACAGTGTGAGCGATAAGGTAGAAACCTAATGTTCGAGGAGCAGAGGATGCAAGCAAAGATGTATACCTGCAGGAGATCATGAAAGTAAGGCTCGATGTCACCATGCAAGCTATTTGAAAATGAAGATGAGAATTTGAGTCACCTTATTTGGACAGAGGGAGCTGCTGAAGTTTTATGCAGGCGAGGAAGTGATCTCTGGCATTATTTTAGTAAGATTTAACTTTTGAAGGATAAAGATAGGGTGTAAGATTTCTAAATCTCTGGCATTAAATTGACAGCAAGACCGATTCTTTTAAAACAATTTGGAATAGTTTATTAAACACACATACATGCACATCTATCAGCAGTAGTCAGCTATCCTACGGATCTACTTCGTTACAACAGATACAATGAGACAATAAAAAAGGTATACTTTACTTCCCTCTGGCAAAGCATACGGCCTGCTCCTTTTTGCAGTGTGCTTAAGAAAAGAGACAGAGCAATCTTTGGCTTGAGTTTTTATACCTCTTGCTTTCGTACGCTTCAGCCGGGAGGGGGCCGTCTTGACATGATTTATGCCGTGATCAATTATAAAGTCTTGGAATTCTGCGCTGGTGAAGCACGGACCATTGTCACTGACTAATATGTCAGGAATTCCGTGAGTTGCAAACATGGTTGCGAGGCTCTCCACAGTGGTGGAGGTTGTGCTTGAGTTTAAAATGGTGCATTCGATCCACTTTGAAATGCATCTACAACTACGAGGAACATTTTGCCCATGAATGGGCCCGCATAGTCTACGTGCACCCGCCACCACGGTTTGGTAGGCCAGGGCCAGGGGCTCAGTGGAGCCTCCATGAGTTGGGCACAAATGGTGCACCTTCGGACGCAGAGTTCCAAGTCCGCGTCAATACCAGGCCACCAGACGAGGAATCTGGCTATGGCCTTCATGAGAACGATCCCCGGGTGCTCGCAGTGGAGCTCCCGGACAAATGCCTCTCTGTCTCGCAGAGGCATGACTACTCGGCTGCCCCACATCAGGCAGTCTGCTTGTAGTGATAGCTCATGCATGCGCCTGTGAAAGGGTTTTAATTCCTCGGGGCAGGCATCGCGAGCCTCTGCCCAGTCACCGGTTAGGACACTTCTTTTTACGAAGGATAAAGTGGGGTCGCTGGCCGTCCATGCTCTGATTTGGCGAGCTGTCATGGGCGAATCTGTGGACTCGAAGGCATTGATTGCCATGACTATCTCACAGTCCTGTTCGTCAGACCCTTCCATGGTCGCCAGGGGTAGCCTGCTGAGCGCGTCGGCACAGTTGTCTGTGCCTGCTCTGTGCCTTATGGTATAGTCGTAGGACGCTAGCATGAGTTGAATTCGCGCCGAGGCGTTGGCGTTTATTGCCTTGCTCTCGGATAGGAGGGACGTGAGGGGCTTGTGGTCGGTTTCTAACGCGAACTTGGCCCCGAAAAGGTATTGGTGCATCTTTTTGACACTGTACACGCACGCGAGCGCCTCCTTCTCTACCATTCCGTACCCGTGCTCTGCCCGCGAAAGTGACCTGGAGGCATAAGCTATGGGTTGTAATTTGCCCGCACTATTGGCATGTTGCAAAACGCACCCGACCCCATACGCTGATGCATCGCATGTGAGAACTAGCTTTTTACCTGGGTCAAAGAAAGTCAAAACACTGTTGGAACACAGAAGGTTGCGTGCCTTATTGAAGGCGCGTTCCTGGGCGTCCCCCCAAAACCAATCGCACCCCTTCCTGAGTAGCACGTGGAGAGGCTCCAGCAGCGTGCTTAAGTTCTGCATAAAGTTCCCAAAGTAATTGGGTAGCCCGAGAAAGGCGCGCAGTTCTGAGACATTCCGGGGCCTGGGTGCCAGGCGAATTGCTTCTGTTTTGGACTCTGTTGGGCGGATACCATCAGCGGCAATCCTTCTGCCCAAAAATTCAACCTCGGGTGCGAGAAACAGGCACTTAGATTTCTTGACTCGTAGGCCTACCCGATCCAACCGCTTTAGTACTTCCTCCAAATTACGGAGATGGGAGTCAAGTGTCCCTGCCCGTGATAAGTATGTCGTCTTGAAATACAACCGTCTCCGGGATGGACTTGAGCAGACTCTCCATGTTGCGCTGGAATATGGCAGCTGCCGACCTGATGCCGAATGGGCATTGATTGTACATGAAAAGGCCTCGATGTGTGTTGATGGTGGTGAGTAGCTTGGATTCCTCGGTCAATTCTTGCGTCATAAACGCAGATGCGAGGTCTAATTTTGAGAAAAGTTTACCTCCAGCCAATGTGGCAAATAAGTCTTCCGCTCTGGGCAGCGGGTACTGGTCCTGTCGGGAGACTCTGTTTATGGTAGATTTGTCGTCCCCACAGATTTGTACGGATCCATCAGGCTTCATGACTGGGACGATGGGACTTGCCCAGTCGCTAAATTGCACAGGTGATATAATGCCTTCCCGCAGAAGCCTGTCTAGTTCGTGTTCAATCTTTTCCCTCATCACATAGGGTACAGTTCTGGCCTTGTGATGGACCAGTCTAGCATCCTGTGTGATGTAGATTTTGACTTTGGCCCCTTTGAAAGTGCCCACACCTGGCTGAAAGAGATGTTCAAATCGATTTATAACTGTTGAGCAGGAGGTCCGTTCCTCTAATAACATGGCATGGACATCGTCCCATTTCCAGTTTAGTTTTGCCAGCCAGCTTCTCCCCAGCAGTGCTGGGGGGTCTCCGGGGACAATCCACAGGGGAAGTCGGTTCACTGTCCCTTTGTGTGTGACAGAGAGCATGGCGCTGCCGAGGACTGGTACGATTTCTTTGGTATAGGTCCTTAGTTTGGTGTCGACCCTTGAGTTTTGGTCTGTCTCTTTTATGCGGCCACAGTTGTTCAAATTGTTGAGCGCCCATGAGAGATTGACTCGCTCCTGTATCCAGCTCCATGTTGACAGATATCCCGTTGAGTAGGACCCTATTATAGGAGGCGTCCTGTCGTAGGAGCAGCGGCCATTGATCGTGTTGACCTGCTGTACATTGGTGTCCCGAGTACTGTCCCCACCGTCTTCTGGTCCGCTTTCCGACCCATCCGATTCGTATACCAGCCGAGCTGCCGTTTTTTTGCACATGCGGGCCAAATGCCCTGTATATTCACAGTTCCTGCAAACGGCCTGCTGAAATCGACATTCCATTGACGAGTGCACACCTCCAGCACAGACTGCTTGCAAAGAATGAGCTGCGTCTGGCTGATCTCTCTTGAGCTTCTCTCAGTTTGTAGTTGATTGCTCTCATTGTGGGTTGATGAGGTGTGAACGGCTGTTCCTGTGGCCCTTGATGGCTTCTGTTGCCACTGCTTGCTGTCGAAAGTCTGTTCTGCCGGTTTTGTCTGTGTGTGGGGGTAGCAGCTTTTCTAATGCTGTGAACTCCTTGTTCCATTATTTCGTTAGTTGTCGTACCTGCATTGTAGATCAACCTCGTTTCTTCTTCCCTTACCAAGAATGTCTGTGCAACCAGTGCTGCTGCTTCTAAGGTCAGGTTCTTGCTCTCTGAGCTTTCGGAATATGCCTGCGTGGCCTATTCCTTCAATGAAAAAGTCTCTCAGCATTTCACTCCTCAGTTCATAGGAGAACTCACATAAACTAGCCAACCTCCGAAGTTCTGCCACGAAGTCGGGTTTGCTCTGGCCCACACAGCATCTGTAGTTGCAGAACCTGTGTCTGGCCATATGTAGGCTGCTCGTTGGCTTCAGGTGATCTCTTACCAGTGTGCTCAATTCTTCAAACGACTTGCTTGCTGGTTTCTCAGGTGCCAACAGATCCTTCATTAAAGCGTATGTTTTCGAGCCACAGCTGGTCAAGAGATGGGCTCTTCTCTTGTCTGCCTTATCGTCGCCTAACCAGTCTTTGGTTACAAAGCTTTGCTGGAGCCTTTCTATAAAGTCCTCCCAATTGTCTCCCGCATTGTACTTTTCATCTGATCTGTTGTTCGCCATTCTGTGGATTCTGTAATCCCGTAACCCGTCGCCACTGTAAAGTCCTGTCCCCTCAGTACAGATTCACACGAGGCATGTAGTGAAGTCAAGGTCACTCTGGACCTGCACCTTTTATTTCACAGCTCTGGAATGCTGCACTTGCCTGAGACCTGTGCTTATATACCTGTCTCTTGCAAGTGCACCCCTGGTGGTAAGGTATGCTGGTGGTTACAGGTCATATCTTATTACAGTCATGTATAGCTTGTTGGGATACAGTTATATATAATAATGTAAGATACATGACACAGGGCCTGTCATGATTCGCTTCTCCTCATACATGTGTCTGTCTGGAGGGCCGGTGCCATTCCTTGATTAGTTAATGGCCTTCCCATTAACATCTTTTCTAGTTTGGTGAATTTCAAAGCCATGTTTCCTTTGTAACTTGAGCTCTGTCCAGCCAGAGGAGGCATGAACTTGGGGAAGTTATCCATTTTGTTTCTTTCAACAATGCAGCCTTTCCATATAATCTACATTTTTAACATTATATATACAGAATCAATTTTATCATTATTAAACACTTTTATTCTTACAAGGGTGCCAAACATTGATTAAGTCTAGCCAGTCCTGGAGGTGATCGAGATATGGACCCTGGGTTATGTATGGCAATGGTCGGAGAAGTAGGGATGGAGATGTGCCATGTTGTGGATGTGAAAGGAAGTGATCTTGGTGACAGCGGAGATGCAGGGAGTCAGCTTGTGAATAGATCGCTTAGTGAGTGTTGTATACTGTGTTTCCCTGAAAATGTGAGCCATGATCTTATTGAATGGTGGTGCAGGCTCGAAGGGCCAAATGGCCAACTCCTGCACCTATTTTCTATGTTTCTATGCTCACTCGCATGGCGTAGTATTTAATGCTAGTGAAGAGAAGACTGTCGACTCTTTTATAATAATAGATCTGTGAAGATAGTCAAGTGAATCATTTTGGTGCTTTTAAACTCTTTTTAAAAAGTTGGTTGAAATTATGATCCATCTGCTCGGAAATTGAACTGGTACGACGTTCTCGGAGGGTGATTCCTGAACTGGTGCTGATTTGGCTGCAGTTAGAATACACATTTTATTTGACTATGAAACCCAAACTACTTTGCAGTGCTGTAAAATATGTCTTTTAACTGCCCTATTCAGTCATTTGTCTCGTATCTATTTAAAACTCATATGCATAAAAAGACTTGGGATATGTACACAAGGGATAGGGGTTGATGTTTAATGGGATTAACTGGTAAAGAGAGCCAGATGACTGCACTATATCTGTGACTGAAAGGAGATCTGGTACACAACAAACTCCAATATAACATTTTCAATTACAGAAATGCATAAAACTTGATAAGGATGGTTTAATTTTATTAATGGTAATCGTTCAAAATTGCTGAGTGTTTTGTATGCTGTGAACTGAAAAATAGTTTTTCTTGGAAACTAATTGGCTGTTGAATGCAAATTTAGGAAATCTGATTGTGATCACAGTACTGTTGAATTGTTGCAAGCATGTAACATTTCAGCGATATAGGACAAGGATTATGATACTAAAGGATGAGGACAAGAATTTAGAAAAGTTCAATTATTTTGTTATAAGCACATGAGAACCAGAAGGACGAAACCAGAAAGAAAACTTGCATTGATATAGTGCCTTGTCACATGTTTTTGGACATCCCAAAGCATTTCACACAATTAATTACTGTTTTGTGCAGTGACTTGCTGTGTAGACAAGCATGGCTTGCATTTTGTGCATATCTGGGTCTCTCAAAGCGTAATTGAATCGATGACCATTTAATCTATATTTTTGGTGGGGTTTGTTGAGGGAAGAAACTTGCCAGGACATTGGAAAAAAAACTCTGCCCTTCTTTGAATAATGCCATGGGATCTTTCAACATCCATCTGAACAAGCAGATGGGGCCTCAGTTTTGTGTCTAATCTGAAGAGCAGCGCTTCAAACAGTGCAGTACTCCCTCATTACTGCACTGAAATGTCCGCCCAGATTCTGTGGTAAAGTTTTGGATTGCGACTTGAACTCTGCCTTCTGACTCAGAGGTGAGATTGCTACCATAGTAAATCTTATCAACAGGAAAGTGCTATTTGATCTTTTTGGTTGATCTGAATACTGCCATCTCGCTCCACTTTTTATTCTTCACTTCTATCTTTCTCCGGAACCCACTTGTATTATTTGTTCCACAGCTTTCCCTGATAACCTGTTGCACATGTCTTTGAACTGATGTGAAATAGTTCTGTCTGAATCCCCTATTTAGTCATGAAATCCTAATTTTAAAATGAGTCACCCAGTTCATAGAATCAAAGAACAGTTACAGCACGGAAGAAGGCCATTCAACCCGTCAAACTCCCTTTTGAAAGCAGTGATTGAGTCTGTTTTCAGGCAGTGCATTCCAGATCCTAAACATTTGGTGTGTAAAAAAAAGTTTTTTCTTATGTCGCCTTTGGTTCTTTTGACAATCATCTTAAATCTGTGTCCTCTGGTTCTCAACCCTTCTTCCATGGGAACAGTTTCTCCATCTACTCTGTCCAGACCCCTCATGATTTTGAACATCTCTATCAAATCTCTCAATCTTCTCTGCTCTGAGGAGAACAACCCCAGCTTCTCCAGTTTATCCATGTAACTGAAGTTCCTCATCTCTGGAATCATTTTCGTAAATCTTTTCTGCACCCTCTCTAAGGCCTTCACATCCTTCCTAAAGTGCGGTGCCCAGAATAGGACACACTACTCCAGTTGAGGCCGAATCAGTGTTTTATAAATTCCACGCTTTTGTTCTCGAGACCATTATTCATGAAGCCCAGGATCCCACAAGCTTTTTTAACTGCTTTCGCAACGTGCCCTGCTACCTTCAACGATTTGTGCATATGTACCCCTAGGTATCTCTTTTCGTGCACCCCCTTTAGGATTGTACCCTTTAGTTTATATTTCCTCATTCTTTCTATCAAAATGTATCACTTCACACTTTTCTGTTTTAAATTTCATCTGCCACGTGTCTGCCATTCCACCAGCCTGTCTATGTCCTCTTGCAGTCTATCACTATCCTCCTCACAGTTCATTATACTTCCAAGTTTTGTGTCATCTGCAAATTTTGAAATTGTGCTCTGTAGACTCACATCCAAGTTATTAATATATCTCAAGAAAAGCATCGGTCCTTTGTTTTCGTACCCTTTGTTCATGTGAACTTTTTGTCTGGCTCAATGTTAATTCCTTTCATAATGTTGAAAACTTCCATTAGGTTATCTTTTTCAATATAAGAAGCCTGATCGCCTTACCCTTTCTTATAACTTAAGGTTCCCAAAACCTGGTACCACCTTAGTTGGATTACAGCAGAGGTACTCTCCAATTTTTGGGTGAGGACCATAATTCTAAATAGTAATTTGCTTGAAGACTGGTCTCTCAAATCTAGCATAATTGTAGTAATGCAAACATGCTGTCCCACTCTTGCCTTTATCAAACATGGCCATGTTTCACCCCTTTCCCCAAGTGTGATCACATGCTTTGATGTTCTTGACAAATACAACCAAATCCCATATGACAGCAGAATCTTGAGCCCAAATTCTACAATGACAATGGAGCTGGTTTTAGCAATGTAAACGGGGAAGCTGGTACACAGACAACTCTCAGGATCTGAACTACAAAAGCACCTCATCACTCAACGACAATTGGCCCTGAATGTGATATAATCAACACTGTACACAGTACTCCAAATGGGATTAACAGTGTCATCTCTTTTGAATTGCATTCAATTGAGGTGTCTACTGTACATGGTCCATGTCTCTGAACCATACTATTACTACAGTAATACCATGGTTATTACTACAGTTCTGTAGATAGTTTTGGTGGCAGTTTTGAGGGCCTAGTCTTCAAACACTCTTTTCCTCAGGCGGCCGAAGGCTGCACTGGTGCTCTGGGGGCGGTGTTGAATCTCGTTGTCAATGTCTGCTCTTGTTGATAAGAGGGTCTTGAGGTATGGGAAATGGGCCACGTTGTCCAGGGCCGCGCCGTAGATCCTAATGACTGGGGGGCAGTGCTGTGCGGCGAGCACAGGCTGGTGGAGGATCTTTGTCTTACGGATGTTTAGCGTAAGGCCCATGCTTTCGTACGTCTCAGTAAATATGTCGACTATGTCCTGGAGTTCATAGAAACTAGGTGCAGGAGTAGGCCATTTGGCCCTTCGAGCCTGCAACACCATTCAATAAGATCATGGCTGATAATTCACCTCATTACCCCTTTTCTGCTTTCGCTCCATATCCCTTGATCCCTTTCGTCGCAAGGGCCATATCTAACTCCCTCTTGAATATATCCAATGAACTGGCCTCAACAGCACTGTGTGGTAGGGAATTCCACAGGTTAGCAGCTCTCTGAGTGAAGAGGTTTCTCAGTCCTAAATGGCTTACCCCTTATCTTTAGACTGTGTCCACTGGTTCTGGACTTCCCCAACATCGGGAACATTTTTCCTGCATCTAACACCTCCAGTCCTGTCAGAATGTTATATATTTCTATGAGATCCCCTTTCATCATTAATCTAGATATTGATTGGGCTAACCAAACTGGTAGCAATGCGGTGGAGGAGGATTTCCTGGAGTGTCTTAGGGATGGTTTTCTAGAACAATATGCTGAGGAACCACTAGGGCGCTGGCCATCCTAGACTGGGTGATGTGTAATGAGAGGGACGAATTAGCAATCTTGTTGTGCGTGGCCCCTTGGGGAAGAGTGACCATAATATGGTAGAATTCTTTATTAAGCTGGAGAGTGACACAGTTAATTTGGAAACTAGGGTCCTGAACTTACGGAAAAGTAACTTCGACGGTATGAGGCGTAAATTGGCTAGAATAAACTGGCAAAGGATCCTTAAAGGGTTGACGGTGGATAAGCAATGGCAAGCATTTAAAGATGACATGGATGAACTTCAGCAATTGTACATCCCTGTCTGGAGTAAAAATAAAACGGGGAAGGTGGCTCAACCATCGCTAACAAGGGAAATTAAGGATAGTGTTAAAGCCAAGGAAGAGGCATATAATTTGGCTAGAAAAAACAACAAACCTGAGGACTGGGAGAAATTTAGAATTCAACAGAGGAGGACTAAGGGTTTAATTAATAAGGGGAAAATAGAGTACGAGAGGAAGCTTGCAAGGAATATTAAAACTAACTGCAAAAGCTTATATAAATATGTGAAGAGAAAAAGATTAGTGAAGATAAACGTAGTTTCCTTGCAGTCAGAATCAGGTGAATTTATAATGGGGAACAAAGAAATGGTAGACCAATTAAACAAATATTTTGGTTCTGTCTTCACGTAGGAAGACACAATAACCTTCCGATTGTACTAGGGGACAGTAGGTCTAGTGAGAAGGAGGAACTGAAGGATATCCTTTATTAGGCGGGAAATTGTGTTAGGGAAATTGATGGGATTGAAGGCCGATAAATCCCCGGGGCCTGATAGTCTGCATCCCAGAGTACTTAAAGAAGTGGCCCCAGAAATAGTGGATGCATTGGTGATCATTTTCCAACAGTCTATCAACTCTGGATCAGTTCCTATGGACTGAAAGGGTAGCTAATGTAACACCACTTTTTAAGAAAGGAGGGAGAGAGAAAACGTGTAATGTTACCATTTGCCTTCTTCACCGCCTGCCAAACCTGCATGCCAACTTTCAATGACTGTACCATGACACCCAGGTCTCATTGCACCTCCCCTTTTCCTAATCTGCCGCCATTCAGCTAATATTCTGCCTTTGTGTTTTTGCCCCCAAAATGGATAACCTCACATTTATCCACATTATATTGCATCTGCCATGCATTTACCCACTCACCTAACCTGTCCAAGTCACTCTGCAGCCTCTTGGCGTCCTCCTCACAGCTCACACCGCCACCCAGTTTAGTGTCATCTGCAAACTTGGAGATATTTACACTCAAATTCCTTCATCCAAATCATTAATGTATATTGTAAATAGCTGTGGTCCCAGCACTGAGCCCTGCGGCACCCCACTAGTCACTGCCTGCCATTCTGAAAAGGACCCGTTTATCCCGACTCTCTACTTCCTGTCTGCTAACCAGTTTTCTATCCACGTCAGTACATTACCCCCAATACCATGTGCTTTAATTTTGCACGCCAATCTCTTGTGTGGAACCTTGTCAAAAGCCTTTTGAAAGTCCAAATACACCACATCCACTGGTTCTCCCTTGTCCACTCTACTAGTTATATCCTCAAAAAATTCCAGAAGATTTGTCAAGCATGATTTCCTTTTCATAATTCTATGCTGACTTGGATCGATCCTGTCACTGCTTTCCAAATGTGGTATTTCATCTTTCATAATTGATTCCAACATTTTCCCCACTACTGACATCAGGCTAATTATTACCCGTTTTCTCTCTCCCACCTTTCTTAAAAAGTGGTGTTACATTAGCTACCCTCCAGTCCATAGGAACTGATCCAGAGTCGATAGACTGTTGGAAAATGATCACCAATGCATCCACTATTTCTAGGGCCACTTCCCTAAGTACTCTGTGATGCAGACTATCAGGCTCCGGGGATTTATCGGCCTTCAATCCCATCAATTTCCCTAACACAATTTCTCGCCTATTAAGGATATCCTTCAGTTCCTCCTTCTCAGTAGACCTACTGTCCCCTAGTACTTCCGGAAGATTATTTGTGTCTTCCTTCGTGAAGACAGAACCAAAGTATTTGTTCAACTGGTCTGCCATTTCTTTGTTTTCCATTATAAATTCACCTGAATCTTACTGCAAGGGAACTACGTTTGTTTTCACTAATCTTTTTCTCTTCACATATCTATAGAAGCTTTTTCAGTCAGTTTTTATGTTCCCAGCAAGCTTCCTCTCATACTCTATTTTCCCCCTCCTAATAAAACCCTTTGCCCTCCTCTGCTGAATTCTAAATTTCTCCTTGTCCTCAGGTTTGCTGCTGCTTCTAGCCAATTTATATGTCTCTTCCTTAAATTTAACACTATCCTTAATTTCCCTTGTTAGCCACGGTTGAGCCACCTTCCCCGTTTTATTTTTACTCCAGACAGGGATGTACAATTGTTGAAGTTCATCCATATGATCTTTAAATGTTTGCCATTGCCCCTCCAAGTCAACCCTTTAAGTCTTATTGCCAGTCTATTCTAGCCAATTCACGTCTCATACCATCGAAGTTACCTTTCCTTAAGTTCAGGACCCTAGTCCCTGAATTAACTGTGTCACTCTCCATCTCAATAATTAATTCTACCATATTATGGTCACTCTTCCCCAAGGGGCCACGCACAACAAGATTGCTAATTAGTCCTTTCTCATTACACATCACCCAGTCTAGGATGGCTCGCCCTCTAGTTGTTTCCTCGACATATTGGTCCAGAAAACCATCCCTAATACACTCCAGGAAATCCTCCTCCATCATATTGCTACCAGTTTGGTTAGCCCAATCTATATGTAGATTAAAGTCGCCCATGATAATTGCTGTATCTTTATTGCACGCATCCTTAATTTCTTGTTTGATGCTGTCCCCAACCTCACTACTACTGTTTGGTGGTCTGTACACAACTCCCACTAGTGTTTTTTGCCCTTTGGTATTCCGCCGCCTCTGTGTGTGCGCAGACGCAGGCATCATCCGTGTACTATAGCTTGACGAAAGAGGTTGGGATGGTCTTGGACCTGGCCTGGAGACGGCAAAGGTTGAACAGGTTCCTACTATCTGTCCCACCTGTGACAGGGACTGTGGCTCTTGTATTGGACTGTTCAGTTACCCAAGGGCTCATTTTAAGAGTGGAAGCAAGTCTTCCTTGATTCCAAGGGACTGCCTATGATGATAATGCATTCGATTCCTCTGCTGTGAACCCAGTAGCCTGTATGGCTTTTTAACTGTGCTGGGCTGATGGTTTCAAATAGTTTTCTACAATAGCCCCTATCTTTCTATCAGTGCTGCATGATTCAACACAGGCTCTCTGAATCCTTGCTTTCATACTAATTATTTTATATTTGTTTACATTGAACTGGACTTGTCATCTGCTGGCCTATTTTCCTAAAAGATGCAAATTATTCTAAATCTAGAGACATTGGGCCCAAGTTTGCCCAGGAGTTGCTCCTATTTTTTGGGGACAACTAGATTTTTTGGGAGTATTCTTAAAAATCGCAATTCTGCCCATTTAATTTGTTCCATTCTAGGTGAGTTAGTTAAGTTTTTTTTTGTTTAGTTTTTTTTTCAAAAGGGGGCGTTACCAGCCACTTACGCCTGTTTTGGCCATTTAAGCAAATTTAGACAGCTAAAAGTTACTCCAAACTAACTTAGGCCAGCGTATGTGGCCATTTGCGTCCTCACAGAAAAACCTTGCAGTGAGTAAAGAAATCGGCGCAGGTAGCCAGAGATAGTGGGGGGGGAGCGGGGGGGCCGGGGGGCGCCGGGGCAGGGGTGGGGGGGTGATGGTGGGGAGGGAAGGGAAATGAAGTGAGAGGACCTTGCAAAGCACTAAACACCTTCACAACAACATTAAAGAACAAATATATTTAAAGCATCAAGCACTAAACCAAGCACAAAAATAAGCATTCAATAACAAATTAAAAAATACAAGCAAGCTGAGGGACCTGCACCTAGCACCAAGACTTACAAAGCACGAAACAACTAGATTAAAAATGGATTGGTAAAGTGGCAAGTCTTGTAAATAAGAGTTTCAGCCAAACTATTTTACAGAATTCCTTTTGAAAGCAGATAAAGAGTAAACTTGAATGTAAACTAAACAAGAATTTAGGACCACATAATCAATCAATAAATAAGTTAATAAAGAAATAAAAAAAAAACAGAAGACCTACCTTCAGCAAAGCTTTACTGCAGAAAAAACACTAGCAGCTGGGTACTGTTGCACAGAGTCTATACCGTCTCCTGCTCAGCTGCCGGCCAAATGGTCAGTCCGGCTGGTGGGTGGGAGGGACGACCAGCGGCAGGAGACTGCAGCCTGGGACCCTTGGGTTTGGTCCCCAGTACTGGGAAGGGTGCATCAGCCTTGGTCAGCGATTAAAAAGGCTGGGGGGTTGCCGTTGATTGGGAGACCTAGGGCAGGGGGGAGTGGCGGCAGGGAAGCTACCGGTTGGATGGGGAAGCAGGGAGGTCTTTGAGCGGGCGAGGTGGGGTTGGGGGCGGCGGGGGGATGGGTGGGCAGGGCCTCCACATCCCTGGCCATGCTGGGTTCTTTGACCGATTTTGGCCTCCGACACACCTCCCCTGGCTGTCGGGTGGGTAGGCCTGCGGCTCCAGGCCACAGCTGGGGTCCGCTATCGGGAGGGGAGCTGACTTGAGGAAGGATGGTGGAAGGCATGTCCGATCGTGGGGGGGGGGGGGGGAGAGTTGGCTGATGACGGGGGGGTCTGATCACGGGTGGTTTACAGGTAAGGCGGCCATAGAAGGCCCCACGCCGGTTTCTGCCCTACGCCACTCCAGCACCATGGTTGTCGCTGGCATCTTCCTATTAATTCGTTTACACCCGCTAATACAAGACAATCAACTAATCTTAACAACATGCCTCTGCCTGGGGGCCTTATTTACTGCCGCATGTGCACTCACCCAAAACGACATTAAAGAAATCGTTTCCTTCTCAACAGCAAGCCAACTGGGCCTAATAATAGTTACAATCGGACTAAATCAACCCCAGCTTGCGTTTCTTCATTTTTACACCCATGCTTTCTTTAAGGCAATACTTTTTCTTTGCTCGGGCTCAATTATCCACAACTTAAGTGACGAACAAGACATTCGAAAAATGGGTGGATTTCATAAACTTCTGCCATTTACCTCATCCCCTTTAACCATCGGAAGCCTGGCCCTTACGGACATGCCTTTCCTGGATTTTTTTCAAAAGATGCCATTATTGAATCTATAAACACTTCCCACTAAAACACCTGAGCCCTGATCTTAACCCTTATTGCAACCTTGTGGCTGGATAAGGCATTGGGAGGGGAGGGAAACCTTTCGGCCAGAGTTAGGAGCGGGTACCGGCACCGGGAGGCTCTTCAGCCAGGGATAGTAGTGGGTACCGGGAGGGAGGAGGCCCTTCAGCCAGGAATAGTAGCGGGTACCGGGAGGGAGGAGGCCCTTCGGCCAGGGATAGTAGTGGGTACTGGCATGGGTGGGGGGGGGTGGGGGGGGGCAGTAATAGACTTTAGGCATAAACACTTTAATAATTTAATGCTAGTAAGGTGCTGCAATGTGTCGGGTGCTTGTGCAGGTTGCTGTGAGTTGGCCAGAATGTGTTGTATGTTTTACTTTCCAGCCTCAGCCCGCAGTGTGTCCCTCGTTACCCTGGCAACCCGATCTTTTTGGTGCAGATCTTGGACTCCACCCCCAAAATTCAAACGGGGAAACTTGGATGATTTTTTTTGGCATAGTTGGGCCCAAAAAAACAGGCGTAACTCTTTCAAGTACGGCAAAAAACAGCTTTGGGGAAAATTGAGCCCAATAATTAAAAACCTGGCTTCTTCTAACCCCATTCCAGCTTAAATGTTTCTATTCGTGGCAATCTTGTTTTCCAGTTTTTGAGCCAATTTTCTAACAACTCTCTGTTTTGTCCCTTATTCTGTAATAGTATACTGTAGCCATTAATTCCCATTACAAAATCTTCAATTCTTTGTGCTATCCACTGTGATCTACCTTGAAAAACTCCAGCAATTTGGTTAAGCAAGACCACCCTTTCAGAACCGATACTGCATGTCTTCGATCAAGGTATTTCTTAATGCATCTTTTAAAATCTTTGTGGAGACTTTCATTGTTAAACTGGTCCCCAGATATATATGTCTCACAATCCTTTTATAATTAAATGGAATTTTGTTTGCCATTTCATAGTCCTCAAAGCGATTTCTTCCACAATTGAACTTTTAAAAGTGTTGTTTCAATGTAAGTAATTTTTATCCCCGCTTGCTTTAAAGATTAATGTGTATTCTCTACCTGCTGTTGTATAACTGTACTATCAACTGCCTGGATCCCTGGAATACAATCCTGATTTGGCAAATCGCCACACTCTTATTCAGTGAAGACAGTTTACCAGTTCTTTTACTGTAATGCACATTCTGCTTAAATACTCACTTTTTCTCTTGCCACAAATTCAATGCTAATTATTCTGGTTAGAACACAGGTTTAAAATGTTTCTCGCTTTAAGTGTACAGATATTCAAAAATTCAAAACTGATGGGCCACTCATTCAACAAATTCTCACTTTGTTGGTTCATGGTTCCAAGTGGACAACATTTTTCACCACTTTTAATGCAAAGATGTCAAGAGTCAGTTGCCATAGATGTGCTTACAGGGACTGTGGTTCTCATATTGGATTGTTAGCCACCTATGAACTCATTTTTAGAGTGGAAGCAAGTATTCCTCGATTCCGAGGGACTGCCTATGATGATGCTTATTTGAGATGTTGAGAATAAGAACATAAGAAATAGGAGCAGGAGTAGGCCATACGGCCCCTCGAGCCTGCTCCACCATTTAATACGATAATGGCTGATCTGATCATTGACTCAGGTCCACTTCCCTGCCCGCTCCCCATAACCTCTTATTCCCTTATCATTTAAGAAACGGCCTATATTTGTCTTAATTTTTTCAATGTTCCAGCTTCCACAGCTCTCTGAGGCAGCGAATTCCACAGATTTACAACCCTCAGAGAAGAAATTCCTCCTCATCTCAGTTTTAAATGGGCGGCCCCTTATTCTAAGATCATGCCCTCTAGTTCTAGTCTCCCCCATCAGTGGAAACATTCTCTCTGCAGCCACCTTGTCAAACCCCCTCATAATCTTATACATTTCGATAAGATCACCTCTCATTCTTCTGAATTCCAATGAGTAGAGGCCCAACCTTCTCAACCTTTCCTCATAAGTCAACCCCCTCATCTCCGGAGTAAACCGAGTGAACCTTCTCTGCCTCCAAAGCAAGTATATCCTTTCGTAAATATGGAAACCAAAACTGCATGCAGTATTCCAGGTGTGGCCTCACCAATACGCTGTATAACTGCAGCAAGATTTCCCTGCTTTTATACTCCATCCCCTTTGCAATAAAGGCCAAGATTCCATTGGCCTTCCTGATCACTTGCTGTACCTGCATACTATCCTTTTGTGTTTCATGCACAACTACCCCCAGGTCTTGCTGTGCTGCAGCACTTTGCAATCTTTCTCCATTTAAATAATAACTTTTTGATTTTTTTCTGCCAAAGTGCATGACCTCACACTTTCCAAAATTATACTCCATCTGCCAAATTTTTGCCCACTCACTTAGCCTGTCTATGTCCTTTTGCAGATTTTTTGTGTCCTCCTCACACATTGCTTTTCTTCCCATCTTTGTATCGTCAGCAAACTTGGCTACGTTACACTCGGTCCCTTCTTCCAAATTGTTAATATAGATTGTAAATAGTTGGGGTCCCAGCATTGATCCCTGTGGCACCCCACTAGTTACTGATTGCCAACCCGAAAATGAACCATTTATCCCGACTCTCTGTTTTCTGTTAGTTAGCCAATCCTCTATCCATGCTAATATATTACCCCCAACCTCGTGAACTTTTATCTTGTGCAGTAACCTTTTATGTGGCACCTTGTCAAATGCCATCTGGAAGTCCAAATACACCACATCCATTGGTCCCCCTTTATCCACACTGTTCCTTACATCCTCAAAGAATTCCAGCAAATTTGTCAAACATGACTCCCCTTCATAAATCCATGCTGACTCTGCCTGACCGAATTATGCTTTTCCAAATGTCCTGCTACTGCTTCTTTAATAATTGACTCCAACATTTTCCCAACCACAGATGTTAGGTTAACTGGTCTGTAGTTACCTGCTTTTTGTCTGCCTCCTTTTTTTAAATAGGGGTGTTACATTTGCATTTTTCCAATCTGCTGGGACCTCCCCAGAATCCAGGGAATTTTGGAAAATTACAACCAATGATTGCCAGATACGAGGCTCCCAAAGCAAGTGCTCTACTCTGACCTCGTTCACAGCAAACGAGCCAAAGGTGGGCAGAGGAAACGTTACAATGACACCCTCAAAGCTTCCCTGATAAAGTGCAGCATCCCCACTGACACCTGGGAGTCCCTGGCTAAAGACCGCCCTAAGTGGAAGAAGTGCATCCGGGAGGGCGCTGAGCACCTCGAGTCTCAACGCCGAGAGCATGCAGAAATTAAACGCAGGCTGTGGAAAGAGTGTGCGGCAAGCCAGTCCCACCCACCCCTTCCCTCAACGGCTATCTGTCCCACCTGTGACAGAGACTGTGGTTCTCGTATTGGACTGTTCAGCCACCTAAGGACTCATTTTTAGAGTGGAAGCAAGACTTCCTCGATTCCGAGGGACTGCCTATGATAAGAGTTTTGCCAAACTACTTGTTTTTATAAATCTCTTTGCTCTTGGATAAATCACTGGATGAGCAGTTCCACCATAAGATGATCCCTCATAAAAGAAAGTAACTGAGCAGTGATGAGCTGTTCCTGTAAAAGTACTGTAAAAGTTCCTGCAAGTGGTCAGTTCAGAAACAGACCTTTTGACGTTCGTGAAAATGTCCTGCAATTCCTATAGGCTCAATTTTGCCATGCCCATTTCCTGGCGTATTGCCAGAGTTACGCCCGTTTTTCTAGGCCAGAAATGCGCTGGAAATAATTTGCCAAAGTTTCCCCGATGTATAATTCGAATTTGATGATGATGATAGATTGAGTAGACTGGGTCTTTACTCGTTGGAGTTCAGAAGGATGAGAGGTGATCTTATAGAAACATTTAAAATAATGAAAGGGATAGACAAAATAGAGGCAGTGGGGTTGTTTCACTGGTCGGGAAGACGAGAACTAGGGGGCACAGCCTCAAAATACGGGGGAACTAATTTAAAACCGAGTTGAGAAGGAATTTCTTCTCCCAGAGGGTTGTGAATCTGTGGAATTCTCTGCCCAGGGAAGCAGTTGAGGCGAGCTCATTGAATGTATTCAAATCACAGATGGATAGATTTTTAACCAATAAGGGAATTAAGGGTTATGGGGAGCGGGCGGGTAAGTGGAGCGGAGTCCACAGCCAGATCAGCCATGATCTTGTTGAATGGCGGAGCGGGCTCGAGGGGCTAGATGGCCTACTCCTGTTCCTAATTCTTATGTTCTTATGAATTTGGCGCCGCACAGCTTGTCCAGTCACTCCGGCGGGTGAAGCCTGCTATCGGTGGCGAAAAATGATGCTACACCTTCTGCGCATGCGCGGGGGGGAAAAAATTACATTTCTGACAAGTTGGCAGTCGGCCATTTTTTAAGAGCCAGTTGTGCGTGTTGCAAGTGCTGCGTGAGAGCATTAGAAAAATCGGAGCTGCAGCAGTTCAAATTGCAATGTGGTGCAAGGACCAAGAGTTTCTTACAGGATGAAATGGAGGCACTAGTTGTGATTGAGAACAGATGGCAGGAACTGGACACCAGTCGGTCACATAAAAGTTCCATCCAAAGAAATGAAGAAACGCTGGAACCAAGCTGCAGAAGATTACTGCACGAGATCTGGAGGCGAGTGTAAAAAGAAGTGGCAGGACCTTGGTCAAGTAGTTAGTGTAAGTAATATTTTCATTTATTCAATGCAATTGCAATTGTAAATGTGACCAGCTGTATATGTCCCACCCAGTAGAAAGACACCCCCCTTAAAAAGTTATGTTTTCATCTTTGCAGAGGAAAGTGGCACACAATAAACGAGAAAGAACCCGAACAGGAGAAGACCCGGCAAATCTGCAGCCACTGACACCCTTGGAAGAGAGAGTCGCTACTTTGATGGGTCCTGCCTGGAGAAAAGCAATCATCACTGCACAAGCTGGGCCCACACTCGAGGGAGAGGGTAAGTCCTGCAAATTGCACAATCTGGCTTTGCTAAATGTTGAGTACTGCGCGGGCTAGCTATGCTTTGGTTCATGGGGATGTCTCCATCAGCTATGCTTTGGTTGATGCAATGCGCTATCATTCATCGTGGTCCTTCAAATCAGCCTGCTGCCTAGCCTGTGCTGTGAGCCTACTCATGCCACCCTCCCTGCCCCCTCCTCTGCTGCAAACCATTTGTCTGTGTTCTGTTATATTTTGCAGAACTTGAGGCCGACCCTGACGATGTAGAAGAAAATTCAGACGAGGACCAGCCTCAACAGGATAACATCTTTGACTCCAATCCTCCAGATGAAGAACATGGGGTGAGGGGAGGGGATGGAGCTGAATGAAGCCCCCACTGTTTTACTGACTTTGGAGAAGGTGCCGCTCATTGCGATTTAGTGGTGTGCCGTGACTAGTGGTTTGAGTGCTGGTGGGACATTCCATGGTTTCCCACCTTCTGAGGTTGGGGGTCCCAGTGGTGTGGTGCAGCGAGGCACACCCAGAGCCCCACCGTCCCAGGCTGCGGGTCCAAGTGGTGGGGTGCGAGCCACACCCGTGGGGATGATGGGAAGTGGAGCTTGACTGCACTCTCCCTTGGTGCAGGACCTAACCGATGTGGTTCAGATTACATTATTAAGTGCAGAGAGCATTGACCTTACCCAATTACTTCTGGATGCCATCAGTGGGGTGAGTGATAATGTAGCGGGACTGTCGGGAGAAGCAACAGCAATGACACGGGAAATGGAAACGATGTCTGAGACCATCAGTGAGGGAATAGTGATCATGAGGGAGGGAATGTCAGAGGTAGCTGATGCTCTGTCAGTGACCATCAGGGAAGGAATGTCAGAGATGATGCAAACAATGTCACTGACCCAAGGGGGGGAATGCTGCAGGTAATTGAGACAGTTTTGCTCAACATGAGGGAGGGAATGTTGCAAGTCATTGAGACACTGTCAGGGCTCATGAGGGACGGCATGATGGCGTTTGCTGCTGCAATAAGGGAACATGCCCAGACGCTGCACCCATTGACAAAATCAACTGCCACTCCCACTCCAATCCCCACACTTGCCGCCTGGGCCCTCCAACTTGCTGCCGACGCCGCCGCCTCCCACCCCCCACTCAACAGATGCGCACTACCTGAAATCTTAGAAAAGAATAAGCTTGTTACCAAGCCCAAAAACACTGCTCCACCGCCTGCGGGCAGAAGTGGTGGACTGTCCAAGTGCAGCGGGCGGTCTTAGAATAAGCTGGAGGAGAGATGGGTTCAGCTTTTCTTTGCTGCTGTTATTATTGTTACTGTTGTAACTGTTGTCAAATTAAAAGAGTTTGTAAGTTATGTAAATTTACAAGTTTAATCGTTTTTAAGTGATCTTAAAGAGTGATCTTAAAGTAAAGTTTGGTGCACGAATAATTTTATTAAAGTTAAGTTCAGTACAAGGGCTGTAGAGAGGGCTGTAAACTAATTAGTGAGGGGGAGGATTCAGCTGAGCGAAAATTTAAAAAGTCAAAGGACAAGCAGAAGATAACACTGGGGGAAATAAAAACCAGAGCGTGCTCGGAAGGGACAGTGTATAAATATAAAGGTGAATCATAAAGTGGGGTCAACGCAGGAAAAAATGGTTAAAAAAAACAGATTTAGAAGCTCTTTTTCTGAATGCACGTAGCATTCATAACAAAATAGACGACTTGACTGTACAAATGGGAATGATCTGATAGCCATTACAGAGACATGGTTGCAAGGTGACCAAGGCTGGGAACTAAATATTCAGGAGTATTTGACAATTCGGAAGGACAGACAGAAAGGGAAAGGAGGTGGGGTAGCTCTATTAATAAAGGATGAGGTCAGTGCGATAGTGAGAAACTATACTGGCTCAGAGGATTAAAATGTTGAATTAGTTTGGGTAGAGATGAGGAATAATAAGGGGAAAAAGTCGCTGGTGGGCATAGTCTATAGGCCCTCCAACAGTAGCAACACTGTTGGACGGAGTATAAATCAAGAAATAATGGAGGCTTGTATAAAGGAACGGCAATAATCATGGGCGATTTTAACTTTCATATTGATTGGACAAAGCATATTAGCCAGTGCAGCCTTGAGGAAAAGTTCATAGAGGTATCCGGGATAGTTTCCTTGAACAGTACGTTGCGGAACCAACCAAGGAGTAGGCTATCTTAGATCTGGTGTTGTGAAATGAGACAGGATTAATAAATGATCTTGCAGTAAAGGATCCTCTAGGAATGAATGACCATAACATGGTTGAATTTTAAATTCAGTTGGAGGGTGAGAAAGTTGGTTCTCAAACCAGGGTCCTAAGCTTAAATAAAGGAGACTACAAAGGTATGAGGGCAGAGTTGGCTAAAGTGAACTGGGAAAATAGATTAAAATATGGGACGGTTGATGAGCAGTGGCAGACATTTAAGGAGATATTTCATAACTTGCAACATAAATATATCCCAATGAGAAGAAAAAACTGTAAGAGAAGGGATAACCATCCGTGGCTATCTAAGGAAATAAGGGAGGGTATCAAATTGAAAACAAGGGCATACAATATGGCCAAGACTAGTGAGAGGCCAGAGGATTGGGAAACTTTTAAAAGCCAGCAAAGAACGACTTAAAAAAAAATGAGAGAGGGAAGATAGATTGAGAGTAAACTCGCACAAAATGTTAAAACAGATTGTAAGAGTTTCTACAGGTACATAAAAAGGAAAAAAATGGCTAAAGTAAATGTTGATCCCCTTAGATGATGAGACTGGGGAATTAATAATTGGGAACTGGTGCAGAACCTAACGTTGAACAAATAATCAAGGAGCTATAGGGAGGGAGGAACTTAATACAATCACTATCACTAATGAAGTAATGCTCGGTAAAATAATGGGACTAAAGGCGGAAAAGTCCCCTGGATCTGATGGCTTACATCCAAGGATCTTAAAAGAGGTGGCTGCAGAGATAGTGGATGCATTGGTTGTAATCTCCAAAATTCCTTGGATTCTGGGGGCGGTCCCAGTGGATTGGAAAACTGCAAATGTAACGCCCCTATTTTAAAAAAAAAAGGAGGCAGACAAAAAGGAAACTAAAGACCAGTTAGCCGAACAGCTGTCGTTGGGAAAATGCTAGAGTCCATTATTGAGGAAGCAGTAGCGGGACATTTGGAAAAGCATAATACAGTCAAGCAGAGCCAGCATGGTTTTCTGAAAGGGAAATCATGTTTGACAAATTTGCTGGAGTTCTTTGAGGGTGTAACAAGCAGGTGGATAAGGGGGAACCAGTGGATGTGGTGTATTTGGATTTCCAGAAGGCATTTGATAAGGTACCACATAAAAAGTTATTGCACAAGATAAAAGTTCACGTGGTTGGGGGTAATATATTAGCATGGATAGAGGATTGGCTAACTAACAGAAAACAGAGTCAGGATAAATGGGTAAATTTACGGTTGGCAAACAGTGACTAGTGGGGTGCCGCAGGGATCGGTGCTGGGTCCTCAACTATTTACAATCTTTATTAATGACTTGGATGAAGGGGCTGAGTGTAATGTAGCCAAGTTTGCTGCTGATACAAAGATAGGTGGTAAAGCAAATAGTGAGGAGGCCACACAGAAAATCTGCAAAGGGATATAGACAGGCCAAGTGCGTGGCCAAAAATTTGGCAGATGGAATATAATGTGGGAAAATGTGAGGTTATCCATTTTGACAGGAAAAATAGAAAAGCAAATTACAATTTAAATGGAGAAAAATTGCAGTGTGTTACAGTACAGGGGGACCTGGGGTCCTTGTGCATGAAATACAAAAAGTTAGTATGCAGGTACAGCAAGTAATCAGGAAGGCAAATGGAATGTTGGCCTTTATTGCAGGGGGGCTGGAGTATAAAAGCAGAGTAGTCCTGCTACAACTATTGGTAAGGGTATTGGTAAGGCCACACCTAGAGTACTGTGTACAGTTTTGGTGTCTGTATTTTAGGAAGGATATACTTGCATTGGAGGCTGTTCAGAGAAGATTCACTCGGTTGATTCTGGAGATGAGGGGGTTGATTTATGAAGATAGGTTGAGTAGGTTGGGCCTATACACATTGGAGTTCAGAAGAATGAGAGGTGATCTTTTCAAAACATAATGAGGGGGCTCGACAAGGTGGATGCAGAAAGGATATTTCCACTCATAGGGGAAACTAAAACTGGGGTCATAGTCTCAGAATAAGGGGCTGCCCATTTAAAATAGATGAGGAGACCTTTCTTCTCAGAGGATTGTAAGCCTATGGAATTCTCTGCCCTAGAGAGCTGTGGAGGCTGGGTCATTGAATATATTTAAGGTGGAGATAGATTTTTGAGCGATAAGGGAGTAAAGGGTTATGCCCAGCGGGCAGGAAAGTGGAACTGAGTCCATGATCAGATCAGCCATGATCTTATTGAATGGCGGAGCAGGCTCGATGGTCCAAATGGCCTAATCCTGCTCCTATTTCTTATGTTCTTGTGTACAAAAGAACTGTTAAACTTTTGAATAAAATATATTTTACATTAAAACTGAATCGTTTCCATTATTTGTTCCATTCTTAACACAACTTTTGGAACTCAGGAAGAATCATTTCTATTATTTGTTCGAATATTAAAACAACTTTTGAAATAAACAAGAATAATTTCCATAATTTGTTCCATTAACACCACACAACATTACGTAACAGATCCAAACAGTAAACATAGTCCATGTGGAATAGTTGTCGCTGAGCCCTCAGGCAGCAGTAAAGCGTTCACGGATGAGCTGCTGGTGCAAGGCTCGAGCAATTGATAGAGGCACGATGGCCTGCCCTCCTCCGCCGTCATGCTCCGGCATCAGGCTCTTAGATGGCTTCATCATCCTCATCATCCTCCTCCTGCTCGTCATCTGCATCATTATCACCAGCCACTTTCACCGCAGGTGGGTTTTCCACTACCGGGTGCTGCTGCCTCATGATGGCTAAGTTATGCAACATGCAGCATACAACAGTGAACTGACCGACAATCTCCGGGGAGTAAAGCAAGTAGCCTCCGGAATGGTCCAGCCATCGGAAACACTGTTTAAAGATGCCAGTGGTCCTCTCTATGATGCTGCGCATCGCAATGTGCAACATGTTGTATTCACGGTCAGCTTCCGTCCAGGTTACGCGTCGGGACCACACCCAAGTCTTGTGACTTCTCTCTCTTCATCCCCACCCCCTTTAACTAATTGCAGTCTTGTGACTTCTCCCCTTCTCTCTCTTCCACACCCACCCCCCCACCCTCAACCCCTTCATTGCCGTCTGCAGAAGCCTTCCGATCGGCACCTTGCTCTCCCTCCCCTCTTCCACCCCCCCCACCCCCCAGCCCTGCTTCAAGACGTTTGGTGGTGATGTGTGAGTGAGTTTTTTTTTTAAAAAAAGAGAACTTCTGAAATCCAACAAACTTCCATTTACTATGTTGACCAGTTTAAAAATAAAGTTGAACTTTATTACTGATTTTTACAGTGTTCTTGACTCCCTCCAAAATCTTCGATTTAAAAACAATGGGGTCTTTCAGCGCCAATTTGTCAATGTGTGCTGGTTTTCTTCAGTGCCCAGAAGGTTTTTTGGGAGTGGCCAGATACGCCGACCTAGGAGGAAAACA
This sequence comes from Pristiophorus japonicus, assembly GCF_044704955.1. Lineage (NCBI taxonomy): Eukaryota > Metazoa > Chordata > Chondrichthyes > Pristiophoridae > Pristiophorus > Pristiophorus japonicus. The sequence continues at coordinate 106,000,084 of NC_091982.1, forward strand.
TTTTGGCTCAACTGCGAAAAATTGTAAAAACCGGTGCAAACATGACGTTAGAAAAAAAACTGGCCTAGAAAAATCGTAACTGAGTCAGTTCCGCCGGTGCAGATCACAGGGGGAAACTTTGAAAACAATAAATACATCAAAAAAAATGGCGCGCACCAAAAAAACAGCGCAAATGACCCGGGAAAATTGAGCCCTATATCTTTGAGTTATGACAAAAATGGATCGAAGAACAATTTAACAAACCTCCAATTTTTTGTGAGGAATAAAAGATTGCTAGAACAGCGAAGTGATGAAAGGGAAGGTTGAGAAAATAAATGATTTATCTTTTTCATCCACCGTTGAAGTTATTCAGCAAGAGCAGGATGACCTTTTTTAACAGTACTTTAAAAATGTAATCTTGCCTGACACTCCCTCAATAGCAATGTCGGGTAGGTGATCATCGCTTTATCCTTATTTACCAATTTCAGTTTTTTGCTATTTTTATATCAACCAAATCTTTAATGTGCAATTTGTCTGCTGTACACGTGAAAATGTTTTTTTTAAAACATTTATTAATATTTTTCATTATTTTATTCATTCTGTGCTCATCAAGGTGAGCGATGCAAAATTTAACGCAACTGATGTCAACATTAAGTATTTCTATGTCGGGTATGGTTTAATGCAGAGTGAAGTTGCATCTACTGTGCTGTTGTAATGTGCCTCAACTCAAATTCTGAAAAGCAATCCTGCTTTTATCTGTGTGCCATTCACCTTTCTCAATTATCCTGTGGTTTCTATGGAGCTGCCAATTTAGTCCAAATCAGTGCTGAATTAGAGTCAATTTTGGCGTGTGGTCCTGAAAGAATTGGGTTGAGACTTTTAAACAGCAAAGAGACTGAAAACACTTTTATCTCCAGTCTGCAACAGATTTAAAACCAAGTCCCAGATTTCTTGTTACTTGAGATGTCTTCGAAACTTGAAAACTTTAAAAAAAATTGTGCTTGTTAAAATTTCTCTCCAGCCTATCTTCAATAGATTCTTTGGATTTTTAAAACTGTTATGTTTGTCCCTTATACCATTCTTTGTTCCTGTATTTTTTACCCATCCCCTAGTTATCCTGAGAAGGTTATGCAACGGAGGTTATTAAGAGTCAACCACGATGTGTAGACCAGACCTAGTAAAGGTGGCAGGTTTCCTTCCAGGTAGGACATTAGTGAGGCAGTTGGGTTTATACGACAACCTTTCATGGTTGTTTTGTATTCCTGGTGCTAACCCACAATTTTATTTAATTTGATTTCTCAATTTGCTATGATCGGTTTTGAACTCTCAAACCTCTGGGTTGCTACTCCAATATCCTGACCAGTACACTACAAAACTCTGCAGATATTTATGATACTGAACTAGCAACTGAGAGAAGAGATGTGAGGAATTGGGGCTCTTTTCATTTGAGTAAAGAAGGATAAGTTGTCTGATAGAGGTGTGCAAAATTAGCAAGAGTTTAATGAGGTGAATTGGGATGAACTATTTACACTGGCCAGTGGGTTGATAACTAGAGGGCATACATTTAAGTTCATAAGAGTGAAGGGGGAGGTTAGCAGATTAATTTTAATGCAGTGATGTTAAGACATGGAATGCCCAATGGGGAACAGTAGTGGTAGGAGAATCTATACTAACTTTTAAAGTGAAGTGAATTAAGTATTGAAAAAAGAATAACATTCAAAGGTGTGGGGAAATGGGAACTCAGTGGATAGCTCCTTCATTGAGCCAGAACAAGCATGATGGGCCAAATGGCCACCTTCTGCTCTGTAAAAAATCTATGATTCGACCTTCATGAGCATGTTCCCTTGAACTTCACCACAGCTGTTATCCCAGTCGATGGCCCCAAGTTTCCACATGATTTGCTCCTGATTTTTAGGAGCAACTGGTGGAGAACGGAGTATCTTAGAAATCGCAATTCTCCACATTTAAGTTTTCTGCAGTTCTAGTCATGTAGAACAGTTTCACTTTTGAACAGAATTTTTTTTTCAAAAGGGGGCGTGTCCGGCCACTGACTCCTGATTTGAAAGTTTCCACAGTGAAAACGTACTCCAAACTAACTTAGAATGGAGCAAGTGAAGATTTTTGTAGGCCTGAAAAAACCTTGTCTACACATTAAAAAATCAGGCGCAGGTTACAAATTAGGCGTCCGGAACGAGGTGGGGGGGGGGAAGGGAAGTCATTACATTCTACAATAAATCCTTAGTTATACTTGTACAAATATTATACAAATAATTCCAACCTGAATAAAAATTAATAAGCAAAGAAAAGATTAAATAAACTATGCTCCTACCTGTGTGAAAGTGCTTCAGGCAGCCCTTTCAGGCAGGGAGAAGGCTGCAGGAAGCCTCACAAGTTGAGGCAGCCGTTCCCGACGGCAGCGGGGGGGGGGGAGGCAGTGAGGGCCCGACCGACGGCAGCGGGGGGGGGGAGGCAGTGAGGGCCCGACCGACGGCAGCGGGGTGGGGGAGGCAGGGAGAAGGCTGCAGGAAGCCTCAGAAGTTGAGGCAGCCATTCCCGACGGCAGGGGGGGAAGGCCCCTCTGCCGTCGGTCGGGCCCGTCGGGAAATGGCTGCCTCAACTTCTGAGGCTTCCTGTAGCCTTCTCACTGCTGCAAGAAGCCTCAGTGCTGATCATGGAAGGGCAATGTGGTTTTATTAAAACATTTTAAAAATTGAATAGCTACAAAGAACTACAAAAATGGCCGAGTGCCAATGTTTCCTTCACAATGCGCGTGCGCGAACGCTCCAACGCGCACGCGCAGGGTTGCCGGCACAAAAAAAACTCATTTAAATGGTACCCGCCCCCTCCTACTTACAAAATCGGTGCGAGTGGTAAGCTCCGCCAAGCTGACATCGAGCTGCAAAGCGCTCGAGAAACGCGCGTTTTTTTTTCAGGCGCCGTTTTTGGCGCGAAAAACGGGCGCCCAGCTCGGAAGGGTGCCTCTTTTGCCGCGTGTGGAAACTTGGGGCCAATATCTGGAGAATTAGTGTCCCATGATGTATAGTATGGCATTTTAATAAGTCGTCTTGTTTTAGTTACTCTGATCCATCACTTTAAATCTGTCATAAAATTTCACTGATAAAATAATTGGGTGTGTCAGTATGCTGAGCAGACTTTTTATAGTTACATATGTAAAACTAGAAACCGATGAACTCAAACCACAATTTGGATGCGGCCTATTTTTGAAGTAGATGTATTGGTTGCAAAGAAACTTATTGCAGTCTGGTCATCGGGATCAACTGCTAACTTTTTTTCTAGAGTCTATTAGGCTGTGGAATTGATTATAATTTGGGTTGCAAAGGATTGTGAATCTTTGGAATTCTCTACCACAAAGGCCCCAAGTTTCCACATGATTTGCTCCTGATTTTTAGGAGCAACTGGTGTACAACGGAGTATCTTAGAAATCGGAATTCTCGTCATTTAGTTTGCTCCAGTTCTAGTCAGTTAGAACAGTTTCACTTTGGAACAGAATTTTTTTTTCAAAAGGGGGCGTGTCCGGCCACTTATGCCTGTTTTCAAAGTTTCGTCAGTGAAAACTTACTCCAAACTAACTTAGAATGGAGTAAGTGAAGATTTTTGTAAAGAAAAAACCTTGTTTACACTTTAGAAAATCAGGCATAGGTTACAAATCAGGCGTAGGGAATGGGGGAGGGGGGGAAGTTTACAAACATTATACACTTCAGTTTTACAAATAAAGAGCCATCATCAATAATAAATGATAAAAACATCAATAATAAATGATAAAAACATCAATAAATCAACCAATAAATCAATCAAAAAAATTAATAAGAAATAATTTTTTTTTTTAAATCAATACATAAAACATTTTCTACTTACCGACTGCAGCACCGGGAGCCCTCCAACAGCGTGCTGGGATCCCCCCCCCCAGTGTGTCTCTGTCAGTGCCTCTATCTCTGTCTGTCTGTGTGTGTCTCTCATTCTCTGTCTGTCAGTGTCTGTGTTTGACAGCGAAGAGGGGGGGAGGAGATGGGGGGGAAAGGAGGGGGGGGGAAAGGAGAAGGGGGAAGGGAGGCTGAACGGGCCGGGCCCATCCCCTGCACCAGATTTACAGGTCGGTGGCGTTGGGTCGGGTCGGCGGGGTGGTGGGAGGGAGGTCGGTTCGGGTCGGGGGGAGGGAGGTCAGGTCGGATCCAGTCCGGGGAGAGCGGGAGTCGGGTCCGGTCCGGGGGTGGGGGGGGAAGCGGGGGTCGGGTCCGGAGGCGGGGGTAAGCGGGAGTCGGGTCGGGGTGGGGGGAGCGGGAGTCGGGTCAGTGTCGGGTCCGGTCTGGGGGCGGGAAGCGGGAGTAGAGTCGGGTCGGGAGGAAGCAGGAGCTGCCCGTAGGAGGAGCCTTATTCACGCAGCCCCAGTGAGGCCATTCGGCCAGGGCTAGGCGCTGCGTGCTTCGGGCGCCTTGAGCTACTGCACTTGCGCGCCCACTGTAGCGCGCATGTGCAGAGGTCCCGGCACTGTTTTCAGCGCAGGAACCTGGCTCCGCCCCCTACAGCTCCTGCTGCGCCGCGCCGAGGGCCAGAGGACCTGCAGGAAGGTGGAGAATCTGGAGGTTTTTTTAGGCGCACTTTGTGGCCCAAAAAACGGGCGTCCAGGTCGGGACTGCGCCGTTCTAGGCGCGGCTCGAAACTTGGGTCCAAAGGGCTGTGGAGGCTCAGTCATTGAGTATATTCAAGGCAGAGATTGATAGATTTTTGGATATTAAGGGAATCAAGGGATATGGTGATAGTGCGGGGAGATGGAGTTGAGGTAGAAGATCAGCCATGATCGTATTAAATGGCGCTCTTATTGATTAGGGTCCATTTTAAGAAATATTGCTTGCTTGTACATTTTGCTTCCCTCTACTCGAATTGGAGTATGATTTTCAACAACAAAAGTGGAGTGCATTTATACTTAAATAAAGTTTATAATTCTGAGAGCATGTACACATCTTTCCAAGAAGCAGGATGTTCCCATTCTGTTGCAAATTATTTAAGTTTATACCTGACAGAACATTTATACCTCTTCTATCCTAGACTTTAAAAAAAAACTTATTCCGTCTTTTTCTGCTAATTATTCATATATTACTTGTTTTGTTATAGAATTTTGTTTTATCCATGTTTTACTTTCATTTCTTTGTACATTTATCATTACTGTAAAAAAAAAAAGGATAAAATGAAAAGACCCTATTTGATTTAATTTGCATTTATCTGGCAGTGGATTAAAGATTTGCATGCGGTGAATTACACTGATTCCAGGATGTTAAGTCATTTAGGATAAACCTAATTTAAAACAAACTTCTCTCTTCTGTTAAGAATAACTCCGAGCTGCTGTGTCCTTCTAACCAGTAATAGTTTTGGGCCTTTCCCCTCGTGCTGATGAGAACAGTGATGAGTCTCTGCAGTCAATTTTGAATAATGTCAAAGAATCTGTTCTGAAACATTCTTAACGATGCTGTCAATCTGGTGAACCCTCGGGTTGTGATGCAAGGAGATGGCTGGATTTCCTTAATTTGGGTTACCTCTTGTTCCACCATAGTTAGTGGCATAGTTGCTTTGCAAGTTACATGGGTAAGGAGTGCCATAAGTAGTCTTTTTATAGGAGATTGGCCTGCAATGCAGCAAGTGCATCATTAACTAACTGAAAATTCTAGGCATATTTGCACAAAAGCTCCTGGCTTATAATGTATTTGATTGGATTCTTGCCCTATGGAAGATAACACTTGTACCCTGATACCCTTGGGTGCAGGATATCAGTTCACCATACAGTACCTTTATCAGGATGTACATTAGTAGAACAACAAATGAAAACAGGAAATTCAAAAGGAATTTATTTTGCTAAAAGTACGGTAAGCATGCAGAAAAATCTTACACATACAAGAAGTAAAGGGATAGTTAAAGGAATGGTGGGGTTGATTACTACAACAACAACTTGTATTTATGTAGCTTTAACATAGTCAAGCGTCCCTAGGCGCTTCATAGGAGTATTATAAGACAGAACATTTAACACCGAGCTACATAAAGAGAAATTAGGGCAAGTGACCAAAAGCTTGGTTACAGGTAGGTTTTAAGGAGCATCTTCAAGAAGGAAAGAAAGGTTTAGGCAGGGAATGCCAGAGCTTGGGCAACAGAATGAACAGCCACCAATGTCTGAATGAATATAATCAGGGATGCTCAAGAGGACAGAATTGGAGGAGCTCAGATATCTTGGAATGGGTGGGAGGGGGGGATTGTGGGGCTGAAGGAGATTAAAGTTAGGGAGGGGCGAGGCCATGGAGGGATTTGTAAACAAGGATGAGAATTTTGAAATCGAGGTGTTGCTTAAATCGAGGTGTTGGGAGCCAATATAGGTCAGTGAGCACAGGGGTGATGGGTAGTTAGGACACGGGCGGCCGAGTTTTGGATCACCTCTAGTTTACGTAGGGTAGAATGTGGGTGGCCAGCCGGGAGTGCATTGGAATAGTCAAATCTAGAGGTAACAAAGGTATGGTTGAGGGTTTCAGCAGTGGATGAGCTGAGGCACGGGTGGAGACGAGCGATGTTACGGAGGTGGGAATTAGGCGATCTTGGTTATGCCGCCGATATGTGGTCGGAAGATCATTTCAGGGTCAAATATGACACCAAGATTGCGAACAGTCTGGTTCAGCTTCGGACAGATGTTGGGGAGAGGGATGGACTCAGTGGCTAGGGAATGGAGTTTGTGGCGGGGACCGAAAATAATGGCTTCGGTCTTCCCAATATTTAATTGGGAGAAAAGTTCTGCTCATCCAAAATGATGCTGGACAAGCAGTCTTGACAATTTAGAGACCACTTAATCTGGAGATGAGGGACAAACAAGCAAATCTTATGGAGGCAGAGATTGTGACTGCGGTACTGAATGAGTACTTTGCATTTGATTTCACAAGAGGATGAAGTTAACATTGCACTAAAGATGGGGTATATTGATATTGGATGAGATAAAAATAGATGGAAAAGAGGTGCCAAATAGGTTGGCATCACTCAAAGTTAACAAGTCACCCAGTCCAGATGAGATGTATCCAAAGTTGTTGAGTGAAGCTAGGGAGAAGATAGCAGCAGCTCTGATCACAATCTTTCAATCCTCCTTGGATATGGGAGTGGTGCTGCGGCGAGTGAGGGTACGGGGCCCAGAAGAGGCGAGGGCCCAGGGGCAGCACGAGCTAGCCCACACTGCGATATGTGTGCGCACTAGATCTGTGCAGCAGAGCAGGTCTCCAGTTGTCCTGGTTAACCCTTGCCACTGGATAAAGGCCTAGCTCTGTCGAGCCCGGTTGATGGCTGATGTGCAACGGTCACCACACATGAAAAAATCCACGCACAGACATCTTCCACCCCTTCAATTGGAGTTCAGGACTGGAACATCGGGTCCTTCATTGAAACATCTGTGAACTCGTGGAAGCAAGACATTCTTGTTCAAGGGACCGCCTATTTGGGTGAACAGCAAATGCTGTATATTGCATTTGGATGGTTCTAATTTACAGTAAATAATGTGTTATTTTGTAGTCAGAACTTCTTGTCCCCAGGTAAAGCATCATGGTGCTGTTAAAAATAGCCACAGAAAATGCTTCCTAGACTAGTTTTCTGGCAATGGATGGAGAACAAGGGTAATTTTGTAAGGCTTTACTCTTGGGGGCTAGGAATATGATGGGGGTAGTTCCGTGATGGGCACTCCCAACTTGTGAGGCACCATGCTGGTAATGAAGCCCAACAAAGTAACCCACACCCCAGAAATGTAATCATGAAACCTGAAATCAAGAGCCTTTCAGTACCATTAAAGTTGCCAATCTTGTACCAGTTACTGAAACCCAAGAACTGCCTGAAATAGCACCAACTTCAACAACCTTCACTGCGGGTGGGGCAAAGATGAAGAGTTACTAGATGGTATTGACAGGTGGGTAAAGCTTTGTTATGTGGGCTTTACAATTCTTCAGAAGCAAACTATGGGGCAGGGAGGTGGGGCAGGGTGGGTGGATGCGTGGTTTGAAAGGAAGACAAAAGATGCTTTGTGGTTTGTGGAAACAGCAATGGGCAACAGGATCTGAACAAGAAATTGCCTGGAACCTGAATCACACCTTTAAAGGATGCCATTCCCCATGGTTTTCAACAAGGGCCCCTCAGAACAGCAGAACTCTGTTGGTAGAGGAAGCATTAGACTGTATAAAGATGCTTCCAGCATAGATTATTTTGGGTAGTGAAAGCAAACAATTGAAATCAAGATGGCAAAGAAGCCCAGAAATGTACTGGATTGTGCAGGGGAGGACAGTGGTGTTGGGATACACGTCAGAATCTTGCCTCGGGGTGAGAGAGCATATTGGGCATGGTCTTTGGAACAAATTGTTTGACAGGCCAAGTAGCTCCTTATTATTTCTTCTTTTCTTGCACTATTGTTCCTGACAGATCACAAACTATAGCACAAAAAAAAAAGAAAATGTAGTCAGTCATCATAGTCTCTGGCTACCTCTTGCATTGGAATATCAATAGCATTAGTAGTTATATCTGTAATAAGAGTAATAAGAATTTGCAACATTAGCGGCAACTTCACTGCTAATATCCATTTATTGGCAATGTTGCAGCATCACCTTTGGATACAGCATGTACAGGTACCTCTTTCTTTTTTGAGGGAGGGGGAAGAAACATTAGCAAATAAAAGTGCTCCCAATATATCAAGATATTTTTTAAAAGTGATTGTAGACTTAGGAGTTGAGTGAACATGCTCTTCAGATAAAAAGGATGTGTTCACTAAACACTTGAAAGTGCTCAACTGGTACTGACAGAAAATCTGCAAATTCTCAATAACTCAAAAGTTAAAACTAAGAGCATTTCACTGAATGCTGTCCTCTTGTCACCTGACTAACAGCACTAATGAGGGAATCCAAGTATAAGAAGTAGTAAGAAATGGTTCTGGTTTTAATCTTTTAATGCTCTAGCAGGATTTTTTTTCATTCGTGGGATGTTGGCGTTGCTGGCAAGGCCATAACTTTGTATAAATAACACATTTCAAAATTTCAAATAAAAATATATCACTCGATTTAAGGGGCTGCCTCAAATTCAAATTTCTTGAATATGCGTAACATGTAGTCGGAAATAGCAGATCATGTTTTTCAGACTCCTAGCTTCCCATGGTTTTCTTTTAAAATGGCATGTCGGTGGGAATAGGAAGTTGCAAAGAGACATAGAAAAATTAAGTGAGTGGGTAAAACTGTGGCAGATTGGGGGTACAACACAGATTCACCGGCATGATACCAGACCTTGAAAGGTTAAAATATGAAGGCAGGTTATTTTACTTAACTTGAATTCCCTTGTGTTTAGAAGGTTAAGTAGTGATCTAATTGAGATGTTTAAAATTATAAAGGGATCTGGTAGGGTCAATACAGAGAAACTATTTCCTCTGGTGTGGGAATATAGAAATAGGGGGCACAATCTTAAAATTCGAGCTAGGCCATTCAGGAGCAAAATTAAGTGCCTTTTTGCACAAAAGGTAATGATATCTAGAACTCTTCCCAAAAGGCTGTGGATGCTGGGTCAATTGAAATTTGCACAATTTTTGATAGATTTTTGTTGGGTAAGGGTTTCAAAATGTACGGATTAAAGACGGGTAAATGGAGTTGAGGTACAGGGCAGCTATAATCTGATTGAATGGTGGAACAGGCCCCAGGGGTTGATTGGCCGACTCCTGTTCCAGGATAAAATAGGGTGCAAGGACTAATTGGCAGTCCTACCTGATTAGCCAGAGTTGCAAAAGACCTTAGTGTTGGCTTATCTTGTTCCATTATGAACCTTGGACTCTTTGATACCTGGAATTATGCTAAATGGTAAATGTGGAAAGAAATGGGCAGAAAAAATATCCTGACCTACTGCCTACCATGTATGAATTGAAATTAAATTTCTGTTTTGTAAACTAAATGATGATTTTCCCAAAATTCAGAACCCTGCTCAGCTCTAGATCTGAGACCGAAAGTAATTTTGAGTCCTAAGGAGTCTCAGCTTGACTTTAACCTTGCAACCGGAAGATGGTGGATTCAAGCCCTGCTTCAGGCGTTGAGCGCACTTTAGTTGTATTGTTGGTGGTATTTGAACAACAGATCAAATTGAGGCCTCGTCTACCTGTTATGGTGACTGTAAAAGATCCCATGGCATCTTTTCAAAGGAGTTCATTCATTCTTCCAGCAGTATCACCAAAATGGATAAACTAGTCATTTACCTCATTGTTGTAATGGAATCTTTCTATGCACAAAAGAGCTGCTGTGTATGTCCTTGCAACAATGACTACATTTTAAAATGTCAAACATTTTGGGGTGTCCTGAGAAAGGTGGTGCACAAATTCTTGTGAATTCTTGTTTCTTATGTTCTTTCAAAGTTTGGAGTTCTTCAGTACTGTATTGGTTCATATGAATTTGCTTCATATTCATGTCCCCATAACCACATGTGGGTACATGCTATTTTCTTTTAAAAGAAGAGGAAGACTCTTGATTATTTCTTACAAAGATCTTGTTCACCATTTGAGTCACATTGCTTGCATTTTCTGCTTAAAATATAAAAATCTACATTTACCTTTTGAGAACTATAGAAGCATTTATTCAGTGCTCTAAAATTATAACAACTAGCAACTGTATGAATGTTAACATTTTTACATACTTTTACAGACCCTCTAGCAATTTTGTTCCATCATGCTTTGCTGTTACTAAGTTGCTTATTTGAAAGGTTTTTGCCAAAACTACTTGCACGTTCTCTGGTTCTTCCAGTCCCAGAGTTCAAGCTCCCAGGTGTGGCAATGTTGTCATAACGCACCCGAGGTCATTTTTTATTCTTGGGATCTGGGCAATGCTGGCAAAGCTGCATTTGTTGCTCATCCCGAGTTTTGAGATGGTAGTGATGGGTTGTCATCTTAAACCACTGTAGTCTTGTGGTGATGGTGCTCCCACAATGGCGCTGGGTAGGGAATTCCAGGATATTGACTCAACAAAAATGAAGGAACGGCAGTGATATATGTCTGTCAGAATAGTTTCTGAATAGAAGTGGCAAGTTGGCAGTGATGGTATTCCCACAACATTGCTGCTCTCGTCCTTCTTGATGGTACAGGTTACAGGAGAGGGAATTGCTATCAAAGTAACCTTGGTGAGTTGCTGCAGTGAATCCTGTATATTGTGCATTCAGCAGCTACAGTGAGGCGATAGTGGAGACCATATGGGTGTCGAGTCCAGTGGCTGAGGTGTTGACCAGATGAATTGTACTATTTATGGATCGTGTTGAGCTTCTTGTGGATGTATCCATTCAGAAAAACGATGAATACTCCACCAGACTCCTGACTTGAGTCTTGTAGATGAAGAGTCTTTGAAGTGCTGTAAGAACATGAATTTTAAGTGTTGTTAATATTTTTTAAATCCTGTAGTGCTTTACTATACCCAATCCTCGATTCCCCGTTTCAACAGATCTGGTTAGAGTTCCCTTTTGGAATTGTCAGTTGTCTCCAAATGAACCACTTTTTCTCAGATGCCCTCGTTTACCCTTCCATTATCCCTACATCCAGCTGTTCTTACCTTGGTGTCTTCTGGTGCAATAGCAATATTCTCACATCATTGCCCAGAGCTTCAAATGCTCTTTCCATTTGAGTCAGAAATTTCTGTGTACTTCTAATCCAGTATACTGTATGCACTGCTCTACACTGAGGGACCAAATAGTAATTTGCCAAACAGCTCCGTTGGTCTGACTCTGACCTCCTTGTGCTCGTTACCAGCATTCCCATTCCAATTCTGACGTCTGTTTTTGATGATCTACACTGTCCCAACAAGGGTTAGTGTAAGCTTCAGGAACAGTGTTTTTTTTCTTGAGCACTCTGCAGTCTTCTAATCTGAACTTCAATAACTTTAGGTCTAAGCTACACCCTCCATTTTCTTCACAGAAATGGGCGCTGGGGATGCGCGACAGATCTGTTGGTGTCTAGGAGGAGGGTATACAGGTTAATGATGGGGTGAAGACACTTCATCAGGACACAGTATAATGGGGCAGGGGGTTCTGCAATTTGGTTGTTTGATCTGTGTTTTCTCCTCAGTACTGGCAGACCCACTGGCCCAAAATTTACGGTCTGAGGCTTCCCATGGGCAGATGCCTCCGACTCGAAACATTTCTATGAACCTACCTGGTGGTCCCGGAGGTACGGAGACTTCTGGTCCTGGGCCTTGATGCGAAGGCCTGCATAGAGGCCCACATATCGCAGAGACTTAAGTGCTTCGTACTCGTCCCTGGGATGACGTGGGCCGGCCCAACCAATCAAAGTAGGGGGATTCCCATTCGTACTTATGGTGTGTTCTGTATATACAGAACTCGCCATAAGTATGAATGGGGATCCCCCAAAAACACATCAGCACTTAAAATAATTTTTTTAGAAAGCATCACATATTTAGAATTAAGCAAAATGGAATTTAATGAATTATGTAAAACAAACATTTTATTTTTTGAAAAAGACATTTACATATTTGAAAGGGTCTAAAAATATGCTTACCTTATTTAATAGGATTTTAAATGTTTAAATTATTGAAAAAAATTTCTCTTTCTGTCCTTTAAAAGTCTTGCGCTGATAAAAGCAGGCCGTACACCTGCATTAATCAGTCGTAAGAATTGCAAGGGCATTTGCTGGGCAGCCCTTTACCTTCGGAAGGTGTGATCTGTCAAGAGAATTCGCATACCTAAACCCGGAACTTGCGGGGCCCCTAATGTACATGCCCGCAGGGGTTGCAAATTCAGGGCCACTGTGTTTAGCCAACTGCTTCTGTTTTATTTTAGACTTTGCAGTCCTCTTTTTCTCCATTTCTTTTCCTTTTTGTTTGTGTATTTTCAATTTCCTATTTACATGTTCTTTCATCCTCTTACGGAATAGGCTTGAGGGCTGAATGGCCTAATCCTGTTTTTATGTTCCTTTTTATGTCTCCATCACCTCACTGATCTTTTATATAACCCGTTTCACTGTTAAGCAGTTTAACACTCTCTGACTGGAATATCGGTTGATTCGCGCTCTCCCTATCCCATCATCTTTTTTCACAATCTTAATGATTGATGATGGATACACCCAAAGCATTACATATATATGTAAACATTAACGTCAACGTTAATCTATCTTTCCAGATGCTGACTGACCTGGTTATTTGCAACATTTTCTGTTTTTATGTACTCTGGATGTCTAGTCCACATTTCCATATGCTGCATGAAAAAAATGTTTTTTTCTAACTTCTAACGTTGCTGCAGATTTTTGATTAAAATATTTGTTTTCTCTCGTGCTTTGCCTATTGTCCTACTTTGCATAGCTTGCTGACTTCAGTTCCTTTCATTATTTTAAAGACCTGCTTCATGTTTCCCCTCCGTTTGCTCCATTGAAATTAAGTTTAACCACTTAAGATTTTCTTCACGACTCTTAAGACCTGCAATTATTCTGATCACTTTTTTTCCACAATTTATCTATTACCTTTTTGAGCTTGGATGAGTAAAACTGCATGCCACATTGTAACATGGGCCTTATCATTGATCGCTATAATTACAACTTGTTCTGACTTGCAGTTCCAGTGCACCTAATTTGCCTTATTGATAACTGCCTCACAGTAATCAAATGTTTTTAGGCTGTGATGAATGATGGTCCCAAAATATTTTCCTATTTGGCTTCTGGCAGTGGAGACACAAACTGGAACCTTTTACATCATACAGATGCTTACTGGTGCATGCTGCTTTATGAATTACCCAACATTTATATACACATTAAAATCCATCTGCCATTTGTCAATTTATCTATGTAATATGCTACAAGTTTCCCTGAAGATAACCAATCTATTTTCTACTCATTACCTGCCCGCATAGGTTTGTGTCATCAGAAAATGATGTTTCTTGATTTATGGCATATTCTTCATCTCTCATTGAATTACTGCTGCCATGCCCAAGAGCTAATTACGCACAGGCTTAGGAGTGTAGTCTGTATGTCCAACAGTGACCCACCAGGTAGGGTCGTATTGCTACTAGGCCACTTCATGATCTCACTGGAGAAGTACCCCATGTATTCTTGGAATAGCCCCATTGAATGCATTGGAGGCTGCAACATCAAACAGACATATGAACTGCCTTGTAGCCACCCAAGCCCAGACAAACATGTTACTGACTGAATTTGCAAAGTGCACAGCATAGCATGTCTTCCTTGAGTTCTGATTGGGGTTCAAACTAGTTGGAAGACATAGCCCTGTTGATTTAACACAGACATAGGTAATCGGGATACCTTCCTGTTAATGATCTGAAGGAACCTAACAAGGGCGCCTGGCCTCTGTTAAAGGTAAAGATTGGACGTTCTTAAGAAAAGTCAATAAATATAATTCTGAACATTTTTTCTATATGAAATGATGACACATTGAGGATTTTAGAATTAAAGGTGGCATTTCTTTTAACCACAAAAGGTTTCAAGTAGGTGTTCAGTTTATTTGGCAGTTGCCATCAAAATGTTGAGAAAACCATACCTATGGCTTTGTTATAAAACTCTGAAATCTGTGTGAAACAATAAGTTAGCTACACGTATAATTTTTATATGCACATGCAAAATCATTTCAGATTTGTTTTATCCCCGCTGCCTTTTGGAGCAATAGGAAAACAAAACTCATAATCTTGTATCACTTTTCATAGGATACATTAACCTACTTGGACTGACATCCCAGAGGTCAAGGTTTCAAATCCCACCGTGATTGAGTTCAATAAATCTGGAAATCTGCAGGCTGGCACCGTGAAAAATTGACCATGGAGACTGTCAGATTGTCGTAAAAAGCCAACTTTTATTAATGTCCTTCAGTGAAGGGAACCTGTCACCCCTACTCGATCTGGCCTACCATACTCTTGTCCCACACTACGTGGTTGACTCTTAAAGCTGTCGGAGTCACCCACGGAATAAGATAATATCTTGACGATGTGATCTTGAATTTTCCTTTTTTATTTATAAAATGCTTGATCGTGCAGATACCGATGTCAAGGGGTAATCTGTACTTGTAGATCTCTTGTGATCACCGTTGGTACTTGTGTGCTGCTTTCACCATATTACAACAATAACTGTTTACATTTATATAGCGTTCATTAAATAGACAGATATATCTCAGTGCTTTACAGGGTAGCCAGCAGTGACAGGGCGGCAAGTAGGAGGGGGAAATGGAATAACATCAAGAGGCAAATGTAATCAAAAAGGAGGCTCCATAGGAAACTTTTGTAGGCAGGAGGAGAGGGAGTTTCCAGAGGGCAGGGACACAGTGGCTATGAGTTCAGCTGTGGATCCATTGAAAGATAATAGGGAAGAAATTTAATCCTGTTTTAAGATGCATAGTAGAATTGAGGTTTTAAAGCCATCGTGCTACTTTTGGAGCAGAAGAAAAAAGTTATCTGTTGCTAACTTATTTAAACATTGTTTATGCCTGAATTTGCCTTTCACGAAACATTGTGTTCAGTAAATGTTTACATTAATAAGATTATTCATTTTCATTTTACAGTAGTAAAAATATTACTGTACATAGGTAATAGAATTATTATTTTTCTTTCTATTCTGGAGAGGGAGAAGGCACATAGTGTTGCATTGGGACCAGGGCATAAATATTCATTGCGTGCAATAGGGATTGAACCTGGCTTCAGCTTGTTCTGTGGTGCAGGCTCGAAGGGCCGAATGGCCTAATCCTGCACTTATTTTCTATGTTTTCTATAACACATCTTGTTCCAGTGGGGGTAGTAAGGGAAGAGCCCCTGTACCCATTTTATGTTCTTGGTGTTAAAATACATATCCAATTCTCTTTAAAATATTATAATCTCTGCCTCAATTACCATTTGTGAAGCATTCCATATTCTAATGACCCTCTTGTCAAAATATGTTTTTCAGTGTTTGTCATAATTCTCAGTTTGTGGCCCCTTGTTAATGATTTGCCAAGCAGTGGATTTGTCCTGAATCTTTATGGGGAAATTGAGCTCATTTTTTAAATTAATCTCAAATGATCTTAATGCATCTAATTAAAATAATAAATGCTGCATATATTACTAAAAAATGAATTCTTTGTGCAGTTATAATCTCTCCCTTAAAGCATGAAATTAGTACAGTTAAAAGAAAAAAAGAATATTTCAGTTTAGCTTCAATAACTATTTCGTTCTGGAAAGAGCTGCTGGAATGTCCCTGTCGAAATTTATTGATAAATTAATTGAATATATTTAAAGTGAGATAGACAGATTTTTGAATGGTAAGAGAGTCCAGGGTTATGGGGATCAGGCAGGGAAGTGGAGTTGAGTCCAAGATCAGATCAGTCATGATCTTATTGAATGGCGGAGCAGGCTCGAGGGGCCAAATGGTCTACTCCTGCTCCTATTTCTTATGTTCTTACGAGAATGGCTTGTGTTCTGTATCATCTGCCTATTATTTACAAAGACACTGTGATGATTGGACAACATCAGTTTTCAATGATTTCTCTGGGGAGACGTGGTAAACAATGGCACATTCTAGGGGGACCCTCTGCAAATAATGCCATACTCTCATTGTAGAAATATTTGTACAGAACAAAGTAAAAAATATTGGAAATGCTCTGCAAGTCAAATGTGCCTTGAGTGGAGTGTTCAACTGGTCATAAGCTTGGCATTTTGACAAACCTTAGCCAATATCAGTGCACGTTCAAAAGAAGGCTCGACTGCTCAGGTGACTTAACATAGCTTTGATGGTTTTCAGATGCTCCACTACTGTGTTTTTATGTTCTACAGAAAACCCTTCAAAGTGTAATTGGATATGAAGTAATCTGTACAAGCTTTCAAAGGCTGTTTCCCTTGAAATGAATGAGTGATCCATGCATTGAAGCACCGTGTACCCAATAATAGCTGCTGAGTTATGGGATGGAACATGGTTGTTAATGTCACTTTCCTGCCGCCCCCCCCCCCCCCACCTGAAGTAAAACTCCAGCAGTTGTAAAGTAGCCTTCATTGCCTTTTCTTGTCTGTAGTCTTTTGTGGATTGTATTCAAATTTTCATGTTTTTAAAGCTAGACTGAAGTCAAATTTAAAGACAAATTCAAAAGTAAAAATTGATTCGACGATCCTGCTGAGCACTAATTGTGTAATTTTAAATTGTCTGTCTCTGCCGTGGACACATTCGTGCTTTGTTGGCAAATGTGGCAAGCTGAAAACATTGTTCAGGCATATTCCAATTAATTCGCTGTTAAAACTGATCCACCATTAAAGTGTTATCAGGGATCCACAGGAAGTTATGGCAGACCTTTGAAAAGAGTCTCTTCTGGCTCAGCCGTGACAAATTCCTGCATGTCAGTCAACAATTCAGCCTTTCTGATGAGAGTGTGGGTAGGAGGTTTCTCATAGTTTTGACTTAACGGGGTTACAGTTTTTATCAAACCTATGCATCAGTCCTTGACCTCAACAGTCATGCCCAAAATCTTTATATTGAAATGGCTCAGCACAATTGCATATAATCAATCATACAGCACAGATGGAAGCCATTCGGCCCATTGTGCATGTGCTGCCTCTTTGAAAGAGCGATCCAATTAGTCCCACTCTCTTTCTCCCCTCCCCCCCCCGACCCCCCAACCCTTTTTCCCATATCGCCCTGCAAATTTTTCAAGTATATATCCAATTCCCTTGTGAAAGTTACTATTGAATCTACTTCCACCACCCTTTCAGGCAGTGCATTCCTGATCATAACTTGCTGCATAAAAACATTTCTTCTCCTCTCCCCTCTGGTTCTTGTTTTTTTAGTTAAAATGAACAATTATCTGTAGCAATTGGGCTTTAAAAATGTAGACAGTGTCGTGAATTGCAGCAACTGCAGACTTGGTCTCGAGGGTTGAAGGATATTTCACATTATTTTCTTCTTTTCAGGTAAATGGCCATCAGATGGTGGTTGAACCAATGGTGGCAGATGAAACCTATTCTCATTGTGTAAGTAAGACACACAAATTATGTATAATTATCATGCAGTTTCTGCATAATTCTTGTATTTATGCACTATTATATTTAATTTTGTATTTGGCTCCTTTTTAGAATTCATTAGGCAAAAGAAAGTGTGTAATGGAAATTGTCACAGTATTGAAACCTACTTTATTCATTTTCAAATTTCAAATTCAAATTTCTTTTAAAGAATGTCTAACTGTTTAATTTGCTTGATGATGATTTTGTCTTGTCCCTGTATATGTTCTCTTTGAATATTCAGAAAGTTTTGTTTTAAAAAGCATATTTGGCTCCTTGAATCAGTAATAATGAACGATTGGATTTGTTGAGGAACCGAGCCATAATTTGATGATGATGACTTAAAAAGGTCAAGTCCATTTTATTGTATAGAATTAAGTCTGCTTTCTGGATTCAGATTCAACAATTTTAGTCTGTCTTTCTGTCAAAAATCACAGCTCAATAACCCTGCTATTATCCAAAATGTTAGGTATTGTAGCATTTTTCAGCTGGTCTTTAGACAGATCTGATGCTTAGAATGCATTCTTGAAGTAGACTAGGAGAAGGAATTTTGCATGGAGCCCCGTGGTGTGATAAATTCTGTGTGGTGATTATATAATGGAAAATGGTTTCATTTTCACTTAACACGGAAAGAATACTTGTGTTCACTTTAGTCAGAGGTCTTTATCAGATGTCAGTGTATAGGCTGTCCCCGACTGGTGCTTTTAAAATATAAACTATGATTAAATGACACGTGTTGCCAAGTCAGTGCACAGCTATTTCCCTTTATAACATTTAGGATTGCAGGGTAATTTCTTTTTCACTTAGTGTCTGGCAGTTACACAATTAACTGGATGGAAATAGCCTGCAAATCAGTCGAAAGTCTATGTATGCTATTTTTTTGAAAGCAGCGGTCAGCACTTGAACCTTCACGTAATGTGCACATTTGCTTTTTAAGGGAGCAATGACACTGCAACAAACACCGATGCTGCAGTTATAATGTATATCCAGCCAGAATCCAGAGACATAGGGCTCAAGTTTCGGCCTCAGTTGCTCCTGATTTTTTGGAGCAACTGGTGTAGAACGGAGTATCTTAGAAATTCAAATTCTCGGCATTTAGTTTGCTCCAGTTCTAGTCAGTTGGAACAGTTTCACTTTGGAACAGAATTTTTTTTTCAAAAGGGGACGTGTCTGGCCACTTCCGCCTGTTTTCAAAGTTTCGGCAGTGAAAACTTACTCCAAACTAACTTAGAATGGAGTAAGTGAAGATTTTTGTATGCTCGAACAAACCTTGTCTACACTTTAGAAAATCAGGCGTCGGTTACAAATCAGGCGTAGGGAATGGGGGGGGGTTTAAAGGGAATTTTACAAACATTAAACACTTCAGTTTTACAAATAAAGAGCCATCATCAATAATAAATGATAAAAACATCAATAAATCAACCAATAAATCAATCCAAAAAAATTAATAAGAAATAATTCTTTTAAAAAAAAAAATCAATAAATTAAACATTTTCTACTTACCGACTGCAGCACCCCCGGGAACCCTCCAACAGCGTGCTGGGATGCCCTCCACCCCCCCCCCCCCCCCCCCCCACCAGTGTGTCTGTCAGTGTCTCTGTCTGTCTGTGTGTGTCTCTCACTCTCTGTCTGTCAGTGTCTGTGTTTCTGACAGCGAGGAGAGGGGGGTAGAGGGAGAGAGAGGGGGGTAGAGGGAGAGAGGGCGGGGGCAGAGGGGAAGGGGGGAATGGGAGGAGGAGGAGGAGGAGGAGAAGGGGAAGGGGGGGTGGAGAAGGGGAAGGGGGGATGGGGAATGGGGGGTGGAGAAGGGGGAATGGCGGGTGGAGAAGAGGAATGGGGGTGGAGAAAAGGGGAAAGGAGGGGGGGGAGGAGAAGGGGAAAGGAGGGGGGGGAGAGGAGAAGGGGAAAGAGGGAGGAGAAGGGAACGGAGGGGGGGGAACGAGAGGGGGGGGAGGAGAAGGGGGGGGGGGGAGGAGAAGGGGGAGGGAGGCTGAACGGGCCGGGCCCAGCACCAGATTTACAGGTAGGGCGGGTCGGGGTTGGGAGGAGCGCGGGTTGGGAGCGCAGGTTGGGTCGGTCCGGTCCGGTGGGGGGGGGGGGGGCGGCGGTCGGGAGCACGGGTCGGGTCGGGGGTGGGAGGCAGGAGATCGGGTTGGTTCGGGTGGGGGGGGGGAAGGGAGGGAGCGCGGTTCGGGTCGGGAGGCGGGAGCGGCAGAGGGAGGTCGTGTTGCGGGCGGGGGGAGGGAGGTCAGGTTGGGTCCTGTCAGGGTGGGGGGGGAGGGGGGGGGCGTTGGGAGCGCGGGTCGGGGTGGTGGGAGGGAGGTCGGTTCGGGTCGGGAGGGAGGGAGGGAGGTCAGGTCGGGGGCGGGGGGGGGGGTGAGCGCAGGTCCAGCCCGGTGGGAGGACGGGGGGTGGGGGGGAGTGGGAATCGGGTCGGGGTCGGGTCCGGTCCGGGGGCGGGTGGGGGGGGGGTTGTGGTGGGGAAGCGGGAGTCGAGTCGGGTGGGGAGGAAGCAGGAGCTGGGCGTGGGAGGCAGTCTTATGCACGCAGCCCCAGTGAGGCCATTCGGCCAGGGCTAGGGGCTGCATGCTTCGGGCCCCTCCCACACAGTTTTGTGCGCTTGGAGCTACTGCACATGCGCGTCCACTGTAGCGCACATGTGCAGAGGTCCCGGCACTGTTTTCAACGCAGGGACCTAGCACCGTCCCCTACAGCCCGTGCTGCGCCGCGCCCGACTCCAGAGGACCAGCAGGGAGCCGGAGAATCTGTAAGTTTTTTTTAGGCGCACTTTGTGGCGCGAAAAACGGGTGTCCAGGTCGGTGGCGCAGCCCGAAACTTGGGCCCATAGGAACTAGGAGTAGTCCCTCGAGCCTGCTCTGCCATTCAAAAAGATCATGGCTGTACTGATCTTGGCCTCAAATCCACTTCCCTGCCTGCTCCCCATAACCCTTGACTCCCTTATTGTTCAAAAATCTGTCTAACTCCACCTTAAATATATTCAATGACTCAGCCTCCACAGCTCTCTGGGATAGAGAATTCCAAAGACTCCCTCTGAGAGAAGAAATTCCTCCTCATTTCCGTTTTCAATGGGCGACCCCTGATTCTGAAACTATGTCCCCTAGTTCTAGATTTTCCCCCACGAGGGGAAACATTCTACCCTGTCAAGTCCCCTCAGAATGTTATATGTTTCAATAAGATCATCTCTCATTCTTCTAAACTCCAATGAGTATAGGCTCAACCTTTCTTCATAAGACAACCCCTTCATCTCAGGAATCAACATGGTGAACCTTCTCTGAACTGACCAAGTCATTAATATAGATTGTAAATAGTTGAGACCCCAGCACTGATTCCCTGTGGCACTCCACTAGTTACAGTTTGCCAACTGGAGATTGACCCATTTATCCTGACTCTGGCATCTATCCTGATGACTGGACACTGGCAGCAGGAGACTCTGGAGACGATAGTTTCACTCTGCTTCACTTCGCAGTTGGTTCAGGCCTGGTTATCCGATTTGCACTCCACGCCTCAACGCGAAGTTGAAACTGCTTCTCGCCGACGCCAGATTTGTAGTGTGAATGCACCGTAAGTCTACATTTTACCAGGGTAAACTAAATGAGAAATCACAGTAAAGCTTTGCAAGTGCTAAGAATACTTTAGATTATCAGAATCATCCTAATATTTTCTCAGTGGATTTGTTTTTCTGTGAAATGGTTAACTTGACTTGCATGTGTCTGCTCTCTCTTGCACCTTTCTTTAGCAGCTCCACTTACTTACATTTTCATTGATTTGGATGTGAGATCCAACTTGGAGTAGATTCAATTTTCCTGCCAAAGTGCTGTAAGCAGTTAAAGTACTTCAAACAAATCCAGTTCAGGACTGGACAGTCCTATTGATTCAACTCTATTCCAGCCATTTGGATGCACAATTGTGCTATAAATTGGATAGCAGTATTCCAGTGAATCATCACTGAACACGCAAGGGTCT
The DNA here is from genome assembly GCF_044704955.1 of Pristiophorus japonicus. Classification (NCBI taxonomy): domain Eukaryota; kingdom Metazoa; phylum Chordata; class Chondrichthyes; family Pristiophoridae; genus Pristiophorus; species Pristiophorus japonicus. The sequence continues at coordinate 106,022,044 of NC_091982.1, forward strand.
CCAGTCAAACGATCAAGAGGAAAAAACCTGCAAATACTGGAAATCTGAATCAAAACCAAAAAATGCTGGAAATATATAACACAGCTGCCATCACTTGTAAAGAGAAATGATAGGTTAATAGTCTGGGTGTATACTCTTGTCAAAACTGCAGATTGAAAGATTTCTGACAAAGGATTGCACCCCTGTCTTATCACATGGTGCTCATCTTAAATGCTGTCAAAATTGGCTCAATTAAATGTGAAACTAACAATACTTTCCTGATTTTACTACGTGTAAATTTAACAAGGCACTGAATTAATTATGAGTACATTAATGGTAGCAGGATGTGACTTAATGATGCTCTCCACGAATCTACTGGGGCCTCAGCTTTTTATTAAATTTATCGATGAGATGGATGAAGAAATAGAGGGACGTATATCGAAGTTTGCTGATGGCATGAAGTTAGGTGGCACAGTAAGTGTAAACAGGATCAGAATGTTGCAAAGGGGCATTGGTAAATTAAGTGAGTGGATAAAACTGTGGCAGATGGAGTTCAGTGTGGGGATGTGCGAGATCATCCACTTTGGACCTAAGAAAGATAGATCCGTGTATTTTCTAACTGGTGAGAAGCTAGGAACTGTGGAGGAGCAGAAAGATTTAGGGACCCTGAGTACAGAAATCACAAAGCTCATGGACGGGTGCAAAAAAAATTTAAATGTTAGCCTACATCTCAAGGGGACTGGAATACAAAGGGATGGAAGTTATGGTACTGTTGCATATCATCATCATCATAGGCAATCCCTCGAAATCGAGGAAGACTTGCTTCCACCCCTAAAGTGAGTTCTTTGGTGGCTGAACAGTCCAACACGAGAGCTACAGACCCTGTCACAGGTGGGACAGATATTTGTCAGGGGAAGGGCGGGGGTGGCACTGATTTACCACACGCTCCTTCCGCTGCCTGCGCCTGACCTCTTCACGCTCGCAGCGTTGAGTTTCGAAGAACTCAAACCCCTCCCGGATGCACTTTCTCCACCTAGGGCAGTCTTCGGCCAGGGTCTCCCAGGCGTCAGTGGTGATGTCGCACTTTACCAGGGAGGCTTTGAGGGTGTCCTTGTAATGTTTCCGCTGCCCAACTTTGGCTCGTTTGCCATGAAGGAGCTCCGAATATAGCATTTGCTTAGGGAGTCTCATGTCTGGCCTGCCCAACGAAGCTGATCTAGTGTGGTTAGTGCTTCAATGCTGGGGATGTTAGCCTGGGCGAGGACACTGATGTTGGTGCGTCTGTCCTCCCAGGGGATTTGCAGAATCTTGCTGAATGATATATCTCCAGCGACTTGATGTGTCTTCTGTAAATCGTCCATGCCTCTGAGCCATACAGAAGGGTGGGTATTACTACAGCCCTGTAGACCTTGAGCTTGGTCTTCGAACACTCTTTTTCTCAGGTGGCCGAAGGCTGCACTGGAGGCGATGTTGAATCTGCACATCAATGTCTGCCTTTGTTGACGAGAGACTCCCGAGATATGGGAAGTGGTCCACATTGTCGAGAGCTGTGCTGTGGCGTGATCTTGATGACTGAGGGCCAGTGCTGTGCGGCGAGGACAGGCTTGTGTAGGACCTTTGACTTATGGATGTTAAGCGTAAGACCCATGCTTTCATATGCCTCAGTGAATATATCGACTACATCCTGGAGTTCAGTCTCCGAATGTGCGCAGACGCAGGTGTCATCCGCGTACTGCAGTTCAATGACGGAGGTTTGGGGGGTCTTTGACCTGGTCTGGAGGCGGCGTAGATTAAACAGTTTCCCACTGATTCTGTGGTTTAGTTCCACTCTTTTTAGCTCTTTTTGGACCACATCTGGAATACTGCATTCAGTTCTGGGCACCGTATCACAGGAATAATATATTGGCTGTGGAGGGGCTTCAGTGCAGATTCACCAGAATAATAATAGGTCTAAAGAGTTAAATTCTGGGGACAGGTTTCATAGACTAGCCTTGTATTCCCTTGTGTTTGAAAGATTAAGGTGTAATCTAATTGAGGTGTTTAAGACGATTGAAGGATTTGTTGGGGAAGATGGAGAAAATCTTATTTACTCTGGTGGGGGAGTCCAAAACAAGGGGCATAACTTTAAAATTAGAGCTAGGTCATTCAGGGGTAATGTCATGAAGCACGTCTTCATACAAAGGGTATTGGTAATCTGGAACTCTTTTCTCCCTAAAAGCTGTTAAAAATCTCAAATGTGAGATTGATAATTTTTGATAAGGACATTAAGGGTTATTGAACAAGGATCATAGAATGGTTACAGCACAGAAGGCGGCCATTTGGCCCGTCGAGTCTGTGCCGGCTCTCTGGAAAAGCACGTCAGCTAGTCTCACTCCCTCGCCCTTTCCCCAGAGCCCTGCAGATACTTATCCAATTCCCTTTTGAAAGCCATGATTGAATCTGCCTCCTCCACCCTCAGGCAGTGCATTCTAGATCCTAACCACTCGCTGCATGAAATTCTTTTTCCTCATGTTGCCTTTGGTTGTTCTGCCAATCACCTTAAATCTGCGTCCTCCGTTTTCTCGACCCTTCCAGCAATGGGAACAGTTTCTCTCTACTCTTTCGAGAACCCTCATGATTTTGAACACCTTTTTCAAATCTGCTCCAAAGAGAACAACCCCAGCTTCTCCAGTCTATCCACGTAACTGAAGTCCCTCATCCCTAGAATCATTCTGGTAAATCTTTTTTGCACCCTCTCTAAAACCTTCACATCCTTCCCAGTGCGGTGCCCAGAATTGGACACAATACTCCAGTTTGGGCTGAACCAGTGTTTTATAAAGATTCACCATAACTTTCTTTTTGTAAAGGTTTATCATAACTTCATAACTAAGGTGGGTAAATGGAGTTGTACAGATCAGCCATGATATAATTGAATGGTGGATCAGGCTTGAATAGCCTATGTTCCTAAATGTTTAAACATAAAACCTGCTGCTTGTTCTTGTTTAGAATATTTTATTATACTTGGTTCCAAATTGAAGATGCATTGTGTCATAGCCTGGGTGACTCAATTCTCACTTTGGCATGTCCCTGCAGCAACCAAGTTGAGACTAATAGTGTTATGAGAATTTTGCCTGTCCCCAATTTATTTTTGCTTGTTTACTTGCCCTTCTCGTAAGAACATAAGAAATAGGAGAAGGCCATTTGGCCCCTCGAGCCTGCTCCGCTGTTCAATAAGATCATGGCTGATCTGATCTGACTTCATGTGCATGCACTTCTGGTGTCACACCCGACTACTTCCTGTTACATTTTCCTGCCAAGCCGATTTCAATCTCACTATTTCTGTCATACATAAAACTTATGTACTGCTCCTCTTATCATGCAACCCTTTCCCACCATTCCATCAGGATCCATTCCCAATAGAATTATAGAATAGTACAGCAGTGAAGGAGGCCACTCGGCCCATCAAGTCTACACCGGCTCTTTCGAAGAGCAATCTAGTTAATCCCACTACCCCGCTTTTTCCCCATATCTACAATTTTTTTTCTCCTTTTATACAATTCCCTTTTGAAGGCTCCTATTGAATATGTATCCATCACACTATTAGGTAGTGCATTCCAAATCCTAACCACTCATTGTGTAAAAAACTTTTTCCTCGTGTCGCTTCTCGTTCTTTTGCCAATCACCGTAAATATGTGCCGCCTTGTTATCGACCCTTCAGCCATTGAAAACAGTCTATTTATTTACTCTATCTAAATCCTTCATGATTTTAAACTCCTCTATCAAATCTTCTCTTGGTCTTCTCTGCTCCAAGGAGAACAACCCCAGCTTCTCCAGTCTATCCATGTAACTGTATTCCCTCATCCCTGGCACCATTCTAGCAAATCTCCTGTACCCTCTCCAAAGCCTTTCCTTCCTAAAGTGTGATGCCCAGAATTGGACACAATACTCCAGCTGGGACTTAAATAGTGTGTGGTATAGGTTTAGCATAACTTCCTGGCTTTTGTACTCTATGCCTCCATTTATAAACCCGGTGTCCCATGTGCTTTATTAACTGCTTTGTTAACCTGTTCTGCCACCTTCAAAACTTCCCACATTCATCACTCTCCTTCCTGAATGGTCTGCGCATCTTACCACCACTATCTGAGTGCTTCCATGTCCCAAGATCACGTTCCCACCATTCATTTCTATACTCTCAGCACACCACTGTCATTACTTGAAAATCTTGGAAGCCCCATCCCATTACTGCAATAGCCAATGACTACCTGTCCTATGCCTTTGGTATGTTAATACAAGTATGATATTAGTTTCCCTTTTATGTTTATATCTTGGTTCACTGCAGTTTGCATTCGGGAGTTTGATCAAATTTATTGCACAGCTAAACAAACGGAGTAATAATAATTCAGTCGACTTGTTTAGTTTACATGAAAATGTGGACATGCTCATTTAATGGGCCCAATTTTGGCCAACCAGTTTTTTTGTCGTTCGTACTTTTTATGCGCCGTTTTTGTGCGCTGGAAATGCGCCGGAAAAAAATGGCCCCATCTTTGCCGTTCTGAAGAGTCTGGAGTGCCCTGGCGCGATGCAGATGAAACAGTGGGCGGCGGAGCTACAGCCCTGCGCTGAAATCAGTGCCGGTAGTGTTGCGCATGCGCAGTGGCGTCGGGTCCGTTCGCGCATGCAGCAGTGTCCTGCCTGTGTTGCTGTTTGTATGCAAATTAAGATGCGAGTTCGGTCGCCCACCTCCCCACCCCCTGTTTGAAGGCCAGCCAGCAGCTCGCTCGCTCTCTCTTTCTCTCCCTCCCCCGCCACCACCGCCGATGCGGTTCGGTCGCTTTGCTTCACACGCCGCCCCCCTCCACCCCCAGCCTTGGCTGAAGGGCTTGCCGGTGCGTGCCCAGCCTCTCCTCCCTCTCCCTTCCTTCAGCCTCCCGATGCGTCTTTGCCAGCCGCCCTTTTTGCAGGAAATTTATTACATCTTCATCAACTTCAATAAATGACCCTAACCCTACTCCTCTGATTCCAGGGTCTCTTTTAGAATGATAAGGTCAAAATGATGTCATTTTGCTAAATGGTGTGCTATAACCAGCTGTGGGGCGAGTGAGCCATATTGCCTTTGGATGAAGTGTGATGGCCATGTGTCCTGGCTGACCCCAGCTTTGGCAGATGAATTTGAAAGACTTGTCTATGACTCCTCACAACTGTCGGGCTGAGCAGTGAGCATTCTTCAGCTTGTGCTACTGGACTGCCACTGCAGTACTTACTTAATTAAGTGGAGGAACATTTAACGAAGTTTAAATTGCTCTCGGTGAGATTAATAATGCATGTAGTGCAGGTGTGGAAATTTGGGATTGATTGGTCAGTCAACGGTAAATTGATTTAAGCTTGTCAAAGAAGTGATGTACATTCAAATCCCTACATTGTGTAGCTGCTTTAAAATCTAAATAAAACTGCTCTAATAAAGACAAAAGCATTATTTCTGCATTTCAAAATGGCATTGTTCCACATGGGAACAACGTGCGAGGTGTACCAACAGCCAGGCACATGTTTAAATGTTTGATATTAGAAACGCTGGATATTTCATTAGTGCTTGCATACATTAATGTGTACACAAAATTGTAACTGGTATTTTGTAGTTTCGAGGTTTCAGCTCGGAGATGCTAAAGGTTTCCAAATACTGAAGCACTCCTCGCACAACAATAGTTATGAAATCAAAAAGCAAAATACTGCGAATGCTGGAATCTGAAATAAAAACAGAAAATGCTGAAAATCTCAGCAGGTTAGGCAGCATCTGTGGAGAAACAGAGTTAATGTTTCAGGTCTGTGACTCTTCATCATAACAGAACTCAATAGTTATTAAATGGTCGCCATCGTGAATTAATTTTGGCATTTGTGTTAACCAGCAATTGAGAAACATCTTTCTCCAAGGGTAGCTTTACACAGTACTGATTTGTACTTACTTGGTAATGAGAAATGTTTAATTCCACAACATTAACAAGCTTTACCTCTTAATACAAAAACGCCCCTTTTTGAATTATAAAAAATCACTTTAGATATTTGAGCAGAAGTGTAAATTTGTTGATTGAAGAGTGAGAGAGAGAGAGAGATGGGAGGGTGGAGCGAGAGAGAGATGGGAGGGTGGAGCGCGAGAGAGAGAGAGATGGGAGGGTGGAGCGCGAGAGAGAGAGAGAGATGGGAGGGTGGAGCGAGAGAGAGAGATGGGAGGGTGGAGAGAGAGAGAGAGAGAGAGATGGGAGGGTGGAGAGAGAGAGAGAGAGATGGGAGGGTGGAGAGAGAGAGAGATGGGAGGGTGGAGAGAGAGAGAGAGATGGGAGGGTGGAGAGAGATGGGAGGGTGGAGAGAGAGAGAGAGAGATGGGAGGGTGGAGAGAGAGAGAGAGAGAGATGGGAGGGTGGAGAGAGAGATGGGAGGGTGGAGAGAGAGATGGGAGGGTGGAGAGAGAGATGGGAGGGTGGAGAGAGAGATGGGAGGGTGGAGAGAGAGATGGGAGGGTGGAGAGAGAGATGGGATGGTGGAGAGAGAGAGAGAGAGAGAGATGGGAGGGTGGAGAGAGATGGGAGGGTGGAGAGAGATGGGAGGGTGGAGAGAGATGGCAGGGTGGAGCGAGAGAGATGGCAGGGTGGAGCGAGAGAGATGGCAGGGTGGAGCGAGAGAGATGGCAGGGTGGAGCGAGAGAGATGGCAGGGTGGAGCGAGAGAGAAGGGAGGGTGGAGCGAGAGAGAAGGGAGGGTGGAGCGAGGGAGAAGGGAGGGTGGAGCGAGGGAGAAGGGAGGGTGGAGCGAGGGAGAAGGGAGGGTGGAGCGAGGGAGATGGGAGGGTGGAGCGAGAGAGATGGGAGGGTGGAGCGAGAGAGATGGGAGGGTGGAGCGAGAGAGATGGGAGGGTGGAGCGAGAGGAGAGAGGAGAGGGTGGAGCGAGAGGAGAGAGGAGAGGGTGGAGCGAGAGGAGAGAGGAGAGGGTGGAGCGAGAGGAGAGAGGAGAGGGTGGAGCGAGAGGAGAGAGGAGAGGGTGGAGCGAGAGGAGAGAGGAGAGGGTGGAGCGAGAGGAGAGAGGAGAGGGTGGAGCGAGAGGAGAGAGGAGAGGGTGGAGCGAGAGGAGAGAGGAGAGGGTGGAGCGAGAGGAGAGAGGAGAGGGTGGAGCGAGAGGAGAGAGGAGAGGGTGGAGCGAGAGGAGAGAGGAGAGGGTGGAGCGAGAGGAGAGAGGAGAGGGTGGAGCGAGAGGAGAGAGGAGAGGGTGGAGCGAGAGGAGAGAGGAGAGGGTGGAGCGAGAGGAGAGAGGAGAGGGTGGAGCGAGAGGAGAGAGGAGAGGGTGGAGCGAGAGGAGAGAGGAGAGGGTGGAGCGAGAGGAGAGAGGAGAGGGTGGAGCGAGAGGAGAGAGGAGAGGGTGGAGCGAGAGGAGAGAGGAGAGGGTGGAGCGAGAGGAGAGAGGAGAGGGTGGAGCGAGAGGAGAGAGGAGAGGGTGGAGCGAGAGGAGAGAGGAGAGGGTGGAGCGAGAGGAGAGAGGAGAGGGTGGAGCGAGAGGAGAGAGGAGAGGGTGGAGCGAGAGGAGAGAGGAGAGGGTGGAGCGAGAGGAGAGAGGAGAGGGTGGAGCGAGAGGAGAGAGGAGAGGGTGGAGCGAGAGGAGAGAGGAGAGGGTGGAGCGAGAGGAGAGAGGAGAGGGTGGAGCGAGAGGAGAGAGGAGAGGGTGGAGCGAGAGGAGAGAGGAGAGGGTGGAGCGAGAGGAGAGAGGAGAGGGTGGAGCGAGAGGAGAGAGGAGAGGGTGGAGCGAGAGGAGAGAGGAGAGGGTGGAGCGAGAGGAGAGAGGAGAGGGTGGAGCGAGAGGAGAGAGGAGAGGGTGGAGCGAGAGGAGGGAGGGTGTAGAGAGAGAGAGATGGGAGGGTGTAGAGAGAGAAAGAGAGAGAGAGAGATGGGAGGGTGTAGAGAGAGAGAGAGAGAGATGGGAGGGTGTAGAGAGAGAGAGAGAGAGAGAGAGAGATGGGAGGGTGGAGAGAGAGAGAGAGAGATGGGAGGGTGGAGAGAGAGATGGGAGGGTGGAGCGAGAGAGGAGAGAGACAGAGATTGAGAGAGAGGTGGGAGGGTGGAGAGTGAGAGAGAGAGATGGTCGGCTGGAGAGAGAGATGGTCGGCTGGAGAGAGATGGTCCGCTGGATGGTCGGCTGGAGGGAGAGATGGTCGGCTGGAGGGAGAGATGGTCGGCTGGAGGGAGAGATGGTCGGCTGGAGGGAGAGATGGTCGGCTGGAGGGAGAGATGGTCGGCTGGAGGGAGAGATGGTCGGCTGGAGGGAGAGATGGTCGGCTGGAGGGAGAGATGGTCGGCTGGAGGGAGAGATGGTCGGCTGGAGGGAGAGATGGTCGGCTGGAGGGAGAGATGGTCGGCTGGAGGGAGAGATGGTCGGCTGGAGGGAGAGATGGTCGGCTGGAGGGAGAGATGGTCGGCTGGAGGGAGAGATGGTCGGCTGGAGGGAGAGATGGTCGGCTGGAGGGAGAGATGGTCGGCTGGAGGGAGAGATGGTCGGCTGGAGGGAGAGATGGTCGGCTGGAGGGAGAGATGGTCGGCTGGAGGGAGAGGAGAGAGGAGAGATGGGAGGGTGGAGAAAGAGAGAGAGAGAGAGAGAGAGAGATGGGAGGCTGGAGAGAGAGAGAGAGAGAGAGAGAGATGGGAGGGTGGAGAGAGAGATGGGAGGAGGGAAGAAAACGAGAGACGGGGGGCAGATAGAGAGAGAGAGAGAGATGGGGCGGAGAGAGACATGGGGTGGAGGGAGGGAGAGAGAGCGAGAGAGAGAGATGGTTGGGAGAGCGGGAGAGACGGTGTGGGGAGAAGAGAGGGGACGGAGTGAGAGATGGGGCGGGTGGTGTGAGGGAGAGAGAGATGGGGTGAGGTGCGTGAGGGAGAGAGACGGGACGGTGTGAGGGGGGAAGAGAGAGAGGGACGGGACGGCGGGAGAGTCCAGACTCATGCAGTCTCTTACTAGGGACAGAATGGTGGCTGCACTTTGGAACAACACAGATGAAGGTACAATGGCCGCTGGAAGGAGCCTAAAGCAAACAAGTTTTAAGTCCCCAGTGAAACAATAATCAGAATTAAAAAAAAAATTCAAATAATTGTTTAAAGCCGGAAAAAATAAGAGAACGAGGTGTTGAATGACCAGGGTAAGTTCCAGTTAAATTTTGCCAGGTGTTCCCTTTTTAAAAGAATCTATCAGGGTTATTTAAATCAGGTTGTGAGCGAGAGGGAAAAGTTTGTGCCCCTGTTTGTACCTCACAGTCTGTGAGAGATGGAGGGAACGGCAGCAGACAAAGAGGAACCGGCAGCAGACAAAGAGGAACCAACTTCTCCAAACTTGATCCCATCTCATTGCCAAATCTGGGGATAGATGACCTCACCGCCGCCTTCGGAAATTTAACCAATTTATTCACTTTCTTATTTGAATTCCATTTGGAATTGGAGTTTATTTTATTATTTTTTGTTGGATGTTTAACGACAGAGTTGAGGAGGGAAAGAGAAACTTGTCTAACTTCTTCTGTCAATGCTGCAATGAGACTTCAAAGAATTTCAAGATTTTTAATGAAGTATTCGCAAAAAATGAATGTTAAAAACATTTCTTCGAATATGAATTTGGAAGCATTATAAGAACATAAGAACATAAGAATTAGGAACAGGAGTAGGCCATCTAGCCCCTCGAGCCTGCTCCGCCATTCAACAAGATCATAGCTGATCTTGCCGTGGACTCAGCTCCACTTACCCGCCCGCTCCCCATAACCCTTAATTCCCTTATTGGTTAAAAATCTATCTATCTGTGACTTGAATACATTCAATGAGCTAGCCTCAACTGCTTGCTTGGGCAGAGAATTCCACAGATTCACAACCCTCTGGGAGAAGAAATTCCTTCTCAACTCAGTTTTAAATTGGCTCCCCCGTATTTTGAGGCTGTGCCCCCTAGTTCTAGTCTCCCCTACCAGTGGAAACAACCTCTCTGCCTCTATCTTGTCTATCCCTTTCATTATTTTAAATGTTTCCATAAGATCACCCCTCATCCTTCTGAACTCCAACGAGTAAAGACCCAGTCTACTCAATCTATCATCATAAGGTAACCCCTTCATCTCCGGAATCAGCCCAGTGAATCGTCTCTGTATCCCCTCCAAAACCGGTATATCCTTCCTCAAGTAAGGTGACCAAAACTGCACGCAGTACTCCAGGTGCGGCCTCAACAATACCCTATACAGTTGCAGCAGGACCTCCCTGCTTTTGTACTCCATCCCTCTCGCAATGAAGGCCAAAATTCCATTCGCCTTCCTGATTACCTGCTGCACCTGCAAACTAACTTTTTGGGATTCATGCATAAGGACCCCCAGGTCCCTCTGCACCTCAGCATGTTGTAATTTCTCCCCATTCAAATAATATTCCCTTTTACTGTTTTTTTTCCCAAGGTGGATGACCTCACACTTTCCGACATTGTATTCCATCTGCCAAACCTTAGCCCATTCGCTTAACCTATCCAAATCTCTTTGCAGCCTCTCTGTGTCCTCTATACAACCAGCTTTCCCACTAATCTTTGTGCCATCTGCAAATTATGTTACACTACACTCTGTCCCCTCTTCCAGGTCATCTATGTATATTGAAAACAGTTGTGGTCCCAGCACCGATCCCTGTGGCATACCACTAACCGATTTCCAACCTGAAAAGGACCCATTTATCCCGACTCTCTGCTTTCTATTCGCCAGCCAATTCTCTATCCATGCTAATACATTTCCTCTGACTCCGCATACCTCTATCTTCTGCAGTAACCTTTTGTGTGGCACCTTATCGAATGCCTTTTGGAAATCTAAATACACCACATCCATCGGTACACCTCTATCCACCATGCTCATTATATCCTCAAAGAATTCCAGTAAATTAGTTAAACATGATTTCCCCTTCATGAATCCATGCTGCGTCTGCTTGATTGCACTATTCCTATCTCGATGTCCCGCTATTTCTTCCTGAATGATAGTTTCAAGCATTTTCCCCACTATAGATGTTAAACTAACCGGCCTATAGTTACCTGCCTTTTGTCTGCCCCCTTTTTTAAACAGGCGTTACATTAGCTGCTTTCCAATCCGCTAGTACCTCCCCAGAGTCCAGAGAATTTTGGTAGATTATAACAAATGCATCTGCTATAACTTCCGCCATCTCTTTTAATACCCTGGGATGCATTTCATCAGGATCAGGGGACTTGTCTCCCTTGAGTCCCATTAGCCTGTCCAGCACTACCCCCCTAGTGATAGTGATTGTCTCAAGATCCTCCGTTCCCACATTCCTGTGACCAGCAATTTTTGGCATGATTTTTGTGTCTTCCACTGTGAAGACCGAAGCAAAATAATTGTTTAAGGTCTCAGCCATTTCCACGTTTCCCATTATTAAATCCCCCTTCTCATCTTCTAAGGGACCAATATTTACATTCGTCACACTTTTCCGTTTTATATATCTGTAAAAGCTTTTACTATCTGTTTTTATGTTTTACACAAGTTTACCTTTGTAATCTATCTTTCCTTTCTTTATTGCTTTTTTAGTCATTCTTTGCTGTTGTTTAAAATTTTCCCAATCTTCTAGTTTCCCACTAACCTTGGCCACCTTATTCGCATTGGTTTTTAATTTGATACTCTCCTTTATTTCCTTGGTTATCCACGGCTGGTTATCCCTTCTCTTACCACCCTTCTTTTTCACTGGAATATATTTTTGTTGCGCACTATGAAAGAGCTCCTTAAAAGTCCTCCACTGTTCCTCAATTGTGCCACCGTTTAGTCTGTGTTTCCAGTCTACTTTAGCCAACTCTGCCCTCATCCCACTGTTGTCCCCTTTGTTTAAGCATAGTATGCTCATTTCTGACACAACTTCCTCACCCTCAATCTGTATTACAAATTCAACCATACTGTGATCACTCATTCCGAGAGGATCTTTTACTAGGAGATCGTTTATTATTCCTGTCTCAGTACACAGGACCAGATCTAAGATAGCTTGCTCCCTTGTCGGTTCTGTAACATACTGTTCTAAGAAACAATCCCGTATGCATTCTATGAATTCCTCCTCCAGGCTACCCCATGCAATTTGATTTGACCAATCGATATGTAGGTTAAAATCCCCCATGACTACTGCCGTTCCTTTTTCACATGCCTCCATTATTCCCTTGATTATTATCCGCCCCACCGTGAAGTTATTATTTGGGGGCCTATAAACTACGCCCACCAGTGACTTTTTCCCCTTACTATCTCTAATCTCCACCCACAATGATTCAACATTTTGTTCATTAGAGCCAATATCGTCTCTCACAACTGCCCTGATATCATCCTTTATTAACAGAGCTACCCCACCTCCTTTCCCTTCTTGTCTATCTTTCCGAATCGTCAGATACCCCTGTATGTTTAATTCCCAGTCTTGGCCACCTTGCAACCATGTTTCTGTAATGGCCACCTAATCATACCCATTTGTAATGATTTGTGCCGTCAACTCATTTACTTTATTTCTAATGCTGCATGCATTTAGGTCGAGTGTTTTAATCCTCGTTTTTAAACCATGATTTTTAGTTTTGACCCCTCCTGCAGCCCCTTTACATTCAGTGGCCCTTTTTGTTTTTTGCCTTGGGTTTCTCTGCCCTCCACTTTTACTCATCTCCTTTCTGTCTTTTGTTTTTGTTTCCCTCTGTCTCCCTGCATTGGTTCCCATCCCTCTGCCATATTAGTTTAACTCCTCCCCAACAGCACTAGCAAACATTCCCCCTAGGACATTGATTCCGGTCCTGCCTAGGTGCAGACCGTCCGGTTTGTAATGGTCCCACCTCCCTCAGAACCTGTTCCAATGCCCCAGGAATTTGAATCCCTCCCTGCTGCACCACTGCTCAAGCACGTCTTAAAGAACGTCTGAAATACTTGAAACATTTTGAAATTGAAATTTCTCTATTGATTTTGAACAACTGAAGTGAGTAGCTTTACACAAACATGCAACCATGCTGTTGAGGGGGAGGGTGGGGAGGATTTGTCGGAGTTACATATTACTTTTTATTGACTTAAAAAAAATCACTAAGACATTTAGGAAGAGAACCAAAAAAAGGGAAAAACACAAGCACATTTTATTTTGTCTGTCATTCTATAGTCTTAACAAGTCGCAGGAATAACAAAAATATTGATTTTCTCTTTAACGTTTAGTGGAGTGTTAATAGAAACACGAGTTACGTAATGATGTATAAAAATTACGTGAAGCTACTTTAGAAGAAACTACTATTTGTTTATTGAGAAAGACACAGAAAATACTTTGACTAAACTGATGATGTATAATTTTGATTTGGTATAAATGTTTGAAATAGGAGATGAAAAATTGAGTGTACAATGAAGTTTGTTTCCCGCTATTTAATTGGGAAGTACCTAAAATAATTCAACACTTTTTGTGATAAGAGCAGGGATTAATATTGTGGAGAATGTTTGAGAAAAAAACATTAGAAGCGAAATTCGCAAATTAGCATCTTTACATCAACATGTTAGTACACATTTCCAAGTGCACCTGATTTCTTCTCCTGTCCAGGCAGAAAGATGAATGTTTATTTCTGTTAAATCATAGCTTTTCCTGCTTTTGTTTGTTATTCGGTGAAGCAAATTGTGTATGTGTTTTTCTGCACTTGTGAAAAGGTGCTGCATTTCTGACAATATTCATGGGGAAGTGTGCTGGTTCAAGAAGACAATGTTTATTAATGGCAGTGATTAAAGTTGGAAATACAGATACCTGTTTTTGTTCAATTCTTTTCAATACTGTAAACTAAAGAGCTGCAGCATTTTATATTTGTTGAGTGTCTGGTTGCATTGTGAATAATATTCTAATTACTTATATGGGTGTACAGCACGTCGGTACCATAGGAAAGCCACTGCTATAGTGATATGAGGGATGGGTTAATATGTTGAAAACTTTAAAATTAATACAAATTAAACAAATTTCAGCTCACCTTGGGTTTTTAGAATGTTTGTCAATGTATAACTGAGTGATGTTTCTGAAGTGTTAATGCATTATTATGCAGTTCTTTTATATCTCTCATTTCTGACAAGTAATTTTTTATTAAATAGAGCTTGTACGTAACTAACTAAAAGCTTTTAATGAATTCTACTATAAACAAACTTGTAGAATAGGCATGTAAATGACAAATTAATTTCAATATAGACAAGAGTGAGGTGGTGCATTTTGCTCAGAGGAATAAGGAGGCTACCTACTCTTTGGAAAATATGAGTCTAAATGGAGTAGAGGTGCAAAGGAATCTAGGGGGATAGATTCACAAATCATTGCAAGTAGCAACACAGGTTAAAAAAGCCATAACAGTGCAAATAAAGCAATGGGGTTCATTTCTGGAGGAATAGAATTCAAAAGCGGAGAAGTTATGTTAAACTTGTATCGAACCTTGTCTGATTGCCACCCCACCATCTCAAATCATGATACAATGTGGCATTACTGTATATATGCTTTTAAGTGGTTGCTGCTGCTGTCGTCATTATAAAAGTTGTGAACATTTCTCGCAGACAGAAAGTTCGCGCTCAAAGGAGTTCATGGCTCGCTCAGTAAATAATGAGGGGGAACATTCTGTTGATTTCAAATTTACAGTCGCTCTAAAATATTTTATCTTTTTAACATTACCAGGAATGCCATATTGGAGCCAGGCCTTGCATATACCTGCCCATCTATTTAGTGCAGTCCCATAGTAAATTATATTTTAGATTTAAAACAAATATATAAAATTGCTGAAAAAAATGGGTTTGCAATGTTGGAAAATGCCAAAATAGATTATTTTCATTTAAAAAAACTTTATTCTGGACAAAACTAAAACCTGTCGTCCTTCCAATTCAGGAAAGGTGGGCAAAAGCTGAACAATCATCAAAACTCTACCCAAATATCTGCTGCTTTCTTCACCCCCACTAAGGGCACCATGTTGATTAAATCAATACTCACTGTTGTAAACCAAGTGGTAACAGAACAAACCATGCTTTATTGGTATAATTTTAATTTCCATCTCCAAATTATAGCCGCTTTTTATGCTCGTGCTGTTTTAGTTTGGATTCTGGGAGACTAGCTTCTGCGAGCCAGTTCCTGGTGTTCAAACTGCTACGTCCTTATTCCGATGGCATACTCATCGTGTCATTGTGGGCCTACAGGTTGGGATCCAGATTTGGTAGTGGCTAAAGGCATTCCCTTTTAGGATGTTGCTGACAGTGTGAGTAACTGAGTTAATAATTTATGTGGAGCTATATTAAACATTGGGATTAGACTGGAGCACAGCTGTTAGATATTTTGAATCTTCCTAATTCCTGTTTATACGTGCAGAAATCCAGCAGATATTTCCATCTTTGTGGTATAAATTATTAAGAGTGGATTCTTGCTCAATTTCTATTGGCATATATTATATTTAGTGACATTGCTTCATTCATGTCATTTCCTTCAGAATGGAATTGTCCCAGCTCAACTCAAACTACCAACTCCATTTGCTCATCGAGTGCAATATGATGCATTTTGCCTTGGCTACAAATAGAAGATACATTTAGCGGGAAGCTAGATAAGTACGAGGGAGAAAGGAATAGACGGATATGTTGATAGGATGAGATGAAGTAGGGTGGGAGGAGGCTGGTGTGGAGCATAAACACCGGCATAGACCAGTTGCACCGAATGGCCTGTTTCTGTGCGGTAAAATTCTGTGTAAGTCAGGTACATTATCTGTGCATTAGTTCAGAAAACACATTGTAAATTATGATTTGCTTCCATCAGAAAAATATCTCAAAATATTTTTTGGCACCATGAGCCCTTATGAGTGAAATGTTCTGTTCATAACTGTACATGTGTGCTTCAGGCTTGCTGTGGGCGTTTTGGCAGATTGAGCAGAACGGTGTGCCTTTATTTCCACATTTGAACCATGAATCCTTTTTTTCTGGATCAACTCTCGGTTTGTTCCATTTAATTTGTCATGCACAAGGCAATGTACACCATTAGATAACATCATTTTGCTTGTTTTAATGTGGTATGCAAACTTCTTTCTGTTTGAAGGGTTCTGCATTCACATTCTCTGGGGATACTGATATATTTAGAAACGGACAAGACAGTTATTGTACAGTGCACTTTTAGTAAAATACCAGGACAAATTGAAATAAATTCTATCAGCTAGTTTGCAGAACCTTTTATATAAACTCAGTAATATATCTTAACAAATTTATTGTATGTGTATATGTTAAGTTGATTATAATTAGACAGCACAGAGCGTATTACTGCATTAGTCCAAGTGGTTAATTTGTATGAAAAACATATTCCAACTGCTTCATTATCCTTTTGAACTATTTTTCATTTTGCGGACTGTCACTGTTTCTGTTGACTTCCCTTGCTCACTTTCAATGTTTAGCAATGTTTAGGTTTAAGATAAATCTTACTGAAAGAGTACCACCATAGCAGCAGAATAATACAGTCCTGTCTATTAAAGGGGTTTCCTCTGATTTATTATGAGCCGTGCCATGGGCGATCAGCCACCACAGTTACAACACCTTTGCAATTGAGTGCCTGTGGTACTGTTGCCTGCATCCCGTTAGCATTTGATCTTCCTGCAGACCGACAAGATTAAGTTGTCTCGGCTTTGAGGGCTGGATTCAGGACACCTCTGTGCTAAACTATTGGTTAAGGGCTGACGCCTTTACAAAGATCTGCGAGCATATACCTCCTCCCTCTTGTCCAATTTTGACTCCCTTTCTCCAATCTTGCAGGACACCAGTATCTTATCCCAACTTGACCTCTCCTCATGTGTGAACCAAGGCAGTGAATGTTGGGTTATTTGACCTTGAGGGCATCAGAATGGTCTTGAACAAAGCTTAATCCAGTTTTCATCCAATGTTAGATACGAAGGGCCCAAGTTTCGGGCCGCGCCTAGAACGACGCAGCCCCGACCTGGATGCCCATTTTTCGCGCCACAAAGTGCGCCTAAAAAAAACTTCCAGATTCTCCGGCTCCCTGCTTGGTCCTCTTGAGCCGGGCGCAGCGCAGTACGAGCTGTAGGGGGCGGAGCCAGGTCCCTGCGCTGAAAACAGTGCCGGGACCTCTGCACATGCGCGCTACAGTGGGGCGCGCATGTGCAGTAGCTCCAGGCACCCAAAACTGTGTGGGAGGGGCCCGAAGCACGCAGTTACCCTAGCCCTGGCTGAATGGCCTCACTGGGGCTGCGTGCATAAGGCTCCTCCCACGCCCGGCTCCTGCTTCCTCCCGACCCGACTCGACTCCCGCTCCCCCCGACTCGACTCCCGCTCCCCCCGACTCGACTCCCGCTCCCCCCGACTCGACTCCCGCTCCCCCCGACTCGACTCCCGCTCCCCCCCCGCTCCCCGACCCGACCCGTGCGCCCGACCCCCGGACCGGATCCGCGTTCCCGACCCCCCCGCGCTCCCGACCCCGACCCACGCTCCCCCCAACCCAATGCCACCTACCTGTAAATCTGGTGCTGGGTACGGGCTCTGCCCGCCTGGCTAGGCCCTTTCCCCCCCTTCTCCTTTCCCCCCTTCTCCTTTCTCCCCTTCTCCTTTTCTCCCCTTCTCCTTTTCTCCCCTTCTCCTTTTCTCCCCTTCTCCTTTCCCCCCCTTCTCCTTTCCCCCCTTCTCCTTTCCCCCCTTCTCTTTTCTCCCCTTCTCCTTTCCCCCCTTCTCCTTCCCCCCTTCTCCTTTCCCCCCCTTCTCCTTCCCCCCTTCTCCTTCCCCCCCTTCTCCTTTCCCCCCTTTCCCCCCTTCTCCTTTCCCCCCTTCTCCTTCCCCCCCTTCTCCTTCCCCCCCTTCTCCTTCCCCCCTTCTCCTTCCCCCCCCCCCTTCTCCTTTCCCCCCCCTTCTCCTTTCCCCCCCTTCTCCTTCCCCCCCTTCTCCTTTCCCCCCCTTCTCCTTTCCCCCCCTTCTCCTTTCCCCCCCTTCTCCTTTCCCCCCTTCTCCTTCCCCCCCTTCTCCTTTCCCCCCCTTCTCCTTCCCCCCCTTCTCCTTTCCCCCTTCTCCTTTCCCCCCCCCTTCTCCTTTCCCCCCCTTCTCCTTCCCCCCTTCTCCTTTCCCCCCCTTCTCCTTTCCCCCCCTTCTCCTTTCCCCCCCTTCTCCTTTCCCCCCCTTCTCCTTTCCCCCCCCTTCTCCTTTCCCCCCCTTCTCCTTTCCCCCCCTTCTCCTTTCCCCCCCTTCTCCTTCCCCCCTTCTCCTTTCCCCCTTCTCCCCCCCCTTCTCCTTTCCCCCCCCCTTCTCCTTTCCCCCCCCATCTCCTTTCCCCCCCCTTCTCCTTTCCCCCCCCTTCTCCTTTCCCCCCACCTTCTCCTTTCCCCTTCTCCTTTCCCCTTCTCCTTTCCCCCTTCTCCTTTCCCCCTTCTCCTTTCCCCCTTCTCCTTTCCCCCTTCTCCTTTCCCCCTTCTCCTTTCCCCCTTCTCCTTTCCCCCTTCTCCTTTCCCCCTTCTCCTTCCCCCTTCTCCTTTCCCCCCTCTCCTTCTCCCCCCTCTCCTTCTCCCCCCCTCTCCTTCTCCCCCCCCTCTCCTTCTCCCCCCCTCTCCTTCTCCCCCCCCTCTCCTTCTCCCCCCCCTCTCCTTCTCCCCCCCTCTCTCCTTCTCCCCCCCTCTCTCCTTCTCCCCCCCCCTCTCTCCTTCTCCCCCCTCTCTCCTTCTCCCCTCCCTCTCTCC